>NC_074691.1:22918261-23187971 GCF_029448725.1 Salvelinus fontinalis
GTGTGTGTGTGTGTGTGTGTGTGTGTGTGTGTGTGTGTGTGTGTGTGTGTGTGTGTGTGTGTGTGTGTGTGTGTGTGTGTGTGTGTGCACATATGGAGATAGAAACAGAGGCTATTATAGAAAATACACATATACACACAAGCATGAATGAATGAAGTAAGATAACACTTCTGCTATTCCCCAGTTCTACCAGCCAGGCTGGGTCCACATATATGAATAACACTTCTGCTATTCCCCAGTTCTACCAGCCAGGCTGGGTCCACATATATAAATAACACTTCTGCTATTCTCCAGTTCTACCAGCCAGTCTGGGTCCACATATATAAATAACACTTCTGCTATTCTCCAGTTCTACCAGCCAGGCTGGGTCCACATATATAAATAACACTTCTGCTATTCCCCAGTTCTACCAGCCAGGCTGGGTCCACATATATAAATAACACTTCTGCTATTCCCCAGTTCTACCAGCCAGGCTGGGTCCACATATATAAATAACACTTCTGCTATTCCCCAGTTCTACCAGACAGGCTGGGTCCACATATATAAATAACACTTCTGCTATTCCCCAGTTCTACCAGCCAGGCTGGGTCCACATATATAAATAACACTTCTGCTATTCTCCAGTTCTACCAGCCAGGCTGGGTCCACATATATAAATAACACTTCTGCTATTCCCCAGTTCTACCAGCCAGGCTGGGTCCACATATATAAATAACACTTCTGCTATTCCCCAGTTCTATTACCCAGTCTGTGTGTCTGTGTGTTTGTGTGTGTGTGTGTGTGTGTGTGTGTGTGTGTGTGTGTGTGTGTGTGTGTGTGTGTGTGTGTGTGTGTGTGTGTGTGTGTGTGTGTGTGTGTGTGTGTGTGTGTGTGTGTGTGTGTGTGTGTGTGTGTGTGTGTGTGTGCGTTTTTGTGTGTGTGCGTTTTTGTGTGTCTGTGTGTCTGTCTGTGTGTGTCTGTGTGTGTGTGTGTGTGTGTGTGTGTGTGTGTGTGTGTGTGTGTGTGTGTCTGTGACTGTGTGTCTCTGTGTGTATGCATTGCATCCTCCACTCTGTAGTGTATCTATCTGTATCTATCTGAGCCCACCGTTGCTTGGCTAGGATGTTTCTGGCTCTTCACGCTGTTTCAAATTTGTCCTGACATCAGCTGCTGCGATGCTTCTCTATGCTGTCGATCGCTGTCACGCCCACGATTAGCCTGATCTGACAGCCACCGCAACCCCCTACTCTGCTCTGCCACAATGGGCTGTGTTAACTGAGCACCATGGCTCTCTACTGAATCCACCTGTATGCTAGCATCTGTCTGTTTCCTATCACTGAGCTGAATAGATCTGGACTTTGTTTTTACTTATCAATGAATTGGCCCATGCGTCAAGGGAAACTATATCGCTCTGTGAGGTGGGTATCTAACAGGTGGTTAACCACCTCACCCAGAACACACAGACAGACACACAGACAGACACACACACACACACACACACACACACACACACACACACACACACACACACACACACACACACACACACACACACACACAGACACACACACACACACACACACACACACACACCGTGGCAGTTAGATACTTTCCTCTTTGACAGCTGAGAAGGAAGTCCTTCACATCCATTACTCTCACTACTGCTTAGGTTACAGCAAGGGACCTCTCTCTCTCTTATCTATTATGAACAGAGCCACACAAGAGCTCTCAGACTCAGAGAGAGAGAGAGAGAGACAGTTAAGTAAAAAGAGAGAGAGATTGTGTTTATTAGTTCTCAGTCTCTGAGAACGCCAGGTCATCCCTAAGCTCTGTGGAAGTTATTACCTACCCTCTCATAGGTGGGGAGAGGGAGGGAGAGAGGGAGAGAGAAAGAGAGAAAGAGAGCGAGGGAGAGAGAAGGAGGGAGGGAGAGAGAGAAGGAGGGAGAGAGAGAGGAGGGAGAGAGAGAGAGAGGGAGAGAGAGAAGGAGGGAGAGAGAGAGAGAGGAGGGAGGGAGAGAGGAGGGAGAGAGAGAGAGGGAGAGACATGAAGTAACCTACTTCAACTCCCAGTCCATCTGGGTACTGGTGAATTGACAAAACGTCATTGTTAATAATGGGTGAAGGGTTAAAACAACTGACATAGAGGTTATAACACCTGACATAGAGGTTATAACAACTGGCATAGAGGTTATAGCACCCGACATAGAGGTTATAACAACGGACATAGAGGTTATAGCAATTGACATAGAGGTTATAACACCTGACATAGACATCCAGATAAGGCATACAGTAGTCTTAACTGTACGCAGCTGTATCTCACTCTTCTCAGAGACAATTGCAGGGAGCGTTTCAATTCCCCCTCTGGGGTTAGAGAGAGAGTAAAGTAGCTTTATACACTTGTCATTCCTTTATGCATTATTCAGTAGAGATCTGTAAATAACACTCTGGGTTTTCGTAGCAGAAATGTAGTTTTTAGCCCAGTGAGATCGAGTGCTTCACTGTCTTCTAGATTTCTTCCTCTCTCAGCAATTTCTCAAGGCTGTTTTCTGGGAGAAGTCGTGCACTATTGGCTGTGTGGCATCGATTTTCCTCTGTTATTCTCCTTCTGATCCAAAATGACAGTTGGTCCAGTATTAAAGAAGGCCAATTACACCCACTGCCTCTGATCAACGGGTTAGCGGTTAGCTTTAGTGTTAGCCCAGCGATCTACCCAGGCTTTGCTTTGGAGCAAATGGAGGCAGTTAGCCAATTTGCACAAATTGTGGCTATAGAACATTAGCCTGTAGGCGTATGACAATGGGTTTGACATTTCCTGACACTAATTGTGACTACCATAATGATGATGGTTATTACTGGCCCCACTTTTATTGGAGTCCACAGCGGGAGTGTAAAAACACACACGTGTTCCTGCTGTAGATTTAGCACAAAACCTGATGCCTCTCTCCTCTCTCTTTCTCCTCTCTCTCCTCTCTCTCTCTCCTCTCTCTTTCTCCTCTCTCTCTTTCCTCTCTCTTTCTCCTCTCTCTCTCTCCTCTCTCTCCTCTCTCTCTCTCCTCTCTCTCCTCTCTCTCTCTCCTCTCTCTCCTCTCTTTCCTCTCTCTTTCTCCTCTCTCTCTTTCCTCTCTCTTTCTCCTCTCTCTCTCTCCTCTCTCTCCTCTCTCTCTCTCCTCTCTCTCCTCTCTCTCCTCTCTCTTTCTCCTCTCTCTTTCTCCTCTCTCTCTCCTCTCTCTTTCTCCTCTCTCTCTCTCCTCTCTCTTTCCTCTCTCTCTCTCCTCTCTCTCTCTCCTCTCTCCTTCCTCTCTCTCTCTCCTCTCTCTCCTGTCTTTGTCTCTCCTCTCTCTCTCCCTCGCTCTCTCTCCTGTCTTTGTCTCTCCTCTCTCTCTCTTTCTCCTCTCTCTTTCTCCTCTCTCTCTCTCCTCTCTCTTTCTCCTCTCTCTCTCTCTCTCTCTCTCCCTCTCTCTCTCCTGTCTTTGTCTCTCTCCTCTCTCTCTCTCCTCTCTCTCCCTATCTCTCCTGTCTTTGTCTCTCCCCCCCTCTCTCTCTCCTCCTTCTCTCCCTATCTCTCCTGTCTTTGTCTCTCCCCTCTCTCTCCCTCTCTCCCTCCTGTCTTTGTCTCTCCTCTCTCTCCCTCTCTCTCGCTCTCTCTTTCTCCAGTATCTCTCCAGGACATCACTATGAGGAAGGCGTTTAGGAGCTCCACCATCCAGGACCAGCAGCTGTTTGCCCGCCAGTCGCTGCCCATCCCCCTGCAAGAGACCTTTGACCTCTGCGAGCAGCCGCCACCCCTCAACATCCTCACACCCTACAGGTCAGCTTCACAGCCATCTCCCTCCTGATTGCTTAGTGTCAGCTTCACAGCAATCTCCCTCCTGATTGGGTAGTGTCAGCTTCACAGCAACCTCCCTCCTGATTGGGTAGTGTCAGCTTCACAGCAACCTCCCTCCTGATTGGGTAGTGTCAGCTTCACAGCAACCTCCCTCCTGATTGGGTAGTGTCAGCTTCACAGCAACCTCCCTCCTGATTGGGTAGTGTCAGCTTCACAGCAACCTCCCTCCTGATTGGGTAGTGTCAGCTTCACAGCAACCTCCCTCCTGATTGGGTAGTGTCAGCTTCACAGCAACCTCCCTCCTGATTGCTTAGTGTCAGCTTCACAGCAACCTACCTCCTGATTGGGTAGTGTCAGCTTCACAGCAATCTCCCTCCTGATTGGGTAGTGTCAGCTTCACAGCAATCTCCCTCCTGATTGAGTCAAATGGAGATAAATAATCCATGATGAAACCCCAGCAAGCGGTCCAGGGCTTTTTATTTGTCTGGTTTCTCAGTTGTGTGTGTGACTGACTGACTTTGTTTTTTACGAGGCCCATAGCTATTCCAGGCTGTGGACCGAGCCTGGCTGGTAGAACTGGGGAATAGCAGAAGTGTTATTTATATATGTGGACCCAGCCTGGCTGGTAGAACTGGGGAATAGCAGAAGTGTTATTTATATATGTGGACCAAGCCTGGCTGGTAGAACTGGGGAATAGCAGAAGTGTTATTTATATATGTGGACCCAGCCTGGCTGGTAGAACTGGGGAATAGCAGAAGTGTTATTTATATATGTGGACCCAGCCTGGCTGGTAGAACTGGGGAATAGCAGAAGTGTTATTTACATATGTGGACCCAGTCTGGCTGGTAGAACTGGGGAATAGCAGGAGTGTTATTTATATATGTGGACCCAGCCTGGCTGGTAGAACTGGGGAATAGCAGAAGTGTTATTTATATATGTGGACCCAGCCTGGCTGGTAGAACTGGGGAATAGCAGAAGTGTTATTTATATATGTGGACCCAGCCTGTCTGGTAGAACTGGGGAATAGCAGAAGTGTTATTTATATATGTGGACCCAGCCTGGCTGGTAGAACTGGGGAATAGCAGAAGTGTTATTTATATATGTGGACCCAGCCTGTCTGGTAGAACTGGGGAATAGCAGAAGTGTTATTTATATATGTGGACCCAGCCTGGCTGGTAGAACTGGGGAATAGCAGAAGTGTTATTTATATATGTGGACCCAGCCTGGCTGGTAGAACTGGGGAATAGCAGAAGTGTTATTTATATATGTGGACCCAGCCTGGCTGGTAGAACTGGAGAATAGCAGAAGTGTTATTTATATATGTGGACCCAGCCTGGCTGGTAGAACTGGGGAATAGCAGAAGTGTTATTTATATATGTGGACCCAGCCTGGCTGGTAGAACTGGGGAATAGCAGAAGTGTTATTTATATATGTGGACCCAGCCTGGCTGGTAGAACTGGGGAATAGCAGAAGTGTTATTTATATATGTGGACCCAGCCTGGCTGGTAGAACTGGAGAATAGCAGAAGTGTTATTTATATATGTGGACCCAGCCTGGCTGGTAGAACTGGAGAATAGCAGAAGTGTTATTCATATATGTGGACCCAGCCTGGCTGGTAGAACTGGGGAATAGCAGAAGTGTTATTTATATATGTGGACCCAGCCTGGCTGGTAGAACTGGGGAATAGCAGAAGTGTTATTTATATATGTGGACCCAGCCTGGCTGGTAGAACTGGGGAATAGCAGAAGTGTTATCTTACTTCATTCATTCATGCTTGTGTGTGTATGTGTATTTTCTATAATAGCCTCTGTTTCTATCTCCATAAATGCACACACACACACACACACACACACACACACACACACACACACACACACACACACACACACACACACACACACACACACACACACACACACACACACACACAGGGGGTTCTGAGGAGACAGCTGCAGGTGTACATTACTCTGGTTTTAAATCCAGGGTCAGTTTGTGTGTGTGTATGTGGGTTTCACAAGCTACTGTATGACTGTGACTGAGAGGCAGGTGTTGGTATTACTACTACTCTATAGGCTGACAGACACAGAGCCTGTAGACACAGTGTGTGTTTAGTAGCTGTATTGCTCTGTGTCTGTTCTAGGATAAATGTCAGCTGTTGAGCTAGTCTATACTGAGACACAGCTGTAGACATTACTATGGACAGCATACCGACAGAAACCTCTACCCAGCATGTTCTCTGACCCCTCTATATATACAGTTGTAGTCGGAAGTTTACATACACCTTAGCCAAATACATTTAAACTCAGTTTTTCACAATTCCTGACATTTAATCCTAGTAACAATTCCCTGTCTTAGGTCAGTTAGGATCACCACTTTATTTTAAGAATGTGAAATGTCAGAATAATAGTAGAGAGAATGATTTATTTCAGCTTTTATTTATTTCATCACATTCCCAGTGGGTCAGAAGTTTACATACACTCAATTACACGCATTGCCTTTAAATTGTTTAACTTGGGTCAAACGTGTTGGGTAGCCTTCCACAAGCTTCCCACAATAAGATGGGTGAATTTTGGCCCATTCCTCCTGACAGCTGGTGTAACTGAGTCAGGTTTGTAGGCCTCCTTGCTCGCACACGCTTTTTCAGTTCTGCCCACAGATTTTCTATAGGATTGAGGTCAGGGCTTTGTGATGGCCACTCCAATACCTTGACTTTGTTGTCCTTAAGCCATTTTGCCACAACGTTGGAAGTATGCTTGGGGGTCATTGTCCATTTGGAAGACCCATTTGCGGCCAAGCTTTAACTTCCTGACTGATGTCTTGAGATTCAACATAACTTTCCTGCCTCATGATGCCATCTATTTTGTGAGGTGCACCAGTCCCTCCTGCTGCAAAGCACCCCCACAATATGATGCTGCCACCCCCATGCTTCACGGTTGGGATGGTGTTCTTCGGCTTGCAAGCCTCCCCCTTTTTCCTCCAAACATAACGATGGTCATTATGGCAGTTCAACAGTTCTATTTTTTGTTTCATCAGACCAGAGGACATTTCTCCAAAAAGTAGGATCTTTGTCCCCATGTGCAGTTGGAAAACATAGTCTGGCTTTTTTATTGCAGTATTGGAGCAGTGGCTTCTTCCTTGCTGAGCGGTCTTTCAGGTTATGTTGATATAGGACTCATTTTACTGTGGAAATAGATACTTTTGTACCTGTTTCCTTCAGCATCTTTACAAGGTCCTTTGCTGTTGTTCTGGAATTGATTTGCACTTTTCGCACCAAAGCACGTTCATCTCTAGGAGACAGAATGCGTCTCCTTCCTGAGCCGTATGACGGCTGCATGTTCCCATGGTGTTTATACTTGCGTACTATTGTTTGTACAGATGAACTTGGTACCTTCAGGCGTTTGGAAATTGCTCTTAAGGATGAACCAGACTTGTGGAGGTCTACCATTTTTTCTGAGGTCTTGGCTGATTTCTTTTGATTTTCTCATGATGTCAAGCAAAGAGGCACTGAGTTTGAAGGTAGGCCTTGAAATACATCCACAGGTACACCTCCAATTGACTCAAATGAGGTCAAATAGCCTATTAGAAGCTTCTAAAGCCATGACATAATTTTCTGGAATTTTCCAAGCTGTTTAAAGGCAGTCAACTTAGTGGATGTAAACTTCTGACCCACTGGAATTGTGATACAGTGAATTATAAGTAGTTTGTTAACAAGACATTTGTGGAGTGGTTGAAAAACGAGTTTTAATGACTCCAACCTAAGTGTATGTAAACTTCTGACTTCAACTGTAGAACACTTCTGAAGGACTCCAGGACCACTGTTTAGTTTCTTTAGTTTCTGTCCCATGTACCCTTTCTTCTCCCTCCCTCTCAATTTCAATTCCATTCAAAGGGATTTATTTGCATGGCAAACAGATGCCAAAGCATTAGAAATAGATAAAAAACAAAAGGAAATGAACAGTAAACATTACAGGAATATTTCAAATGTCATATTGTGTCTTTGTAAAGTGTTGTAACTATGTTCAAATAGTTAGAATACAAAAGGGACAATAAATAAACATAGATATTGTATTTACAATGGTGTTTGTTCTTCACTTGTTGCCTTTTTCTTGTGGAAACAGGTCACAAATCTTGCTGCTGTGGTATTTTGCATAATAGATATGGGAGTTTATCAAAATTGGTCTGTGTAATCTGAGGGAAATATATGATTCTAATATGGTCATACATTTGGCAGGAGGTCAGGAAGTGCAGCTCAGTTTCCACCTCATTTTGTGGGCAATGGGCACTAGAGGTCGACCAATTATGATTTTTCAACGCCGATACCGATTATGATTTTTCAACGCCGATACCAATTATTGGAGGACCAAAAAAAGCCGATACCTATTAATCGGCTGATTTATGTAATAATGACAATTACAACAATACTGAATGAACAATGAACACTTTTATTTTAACTTCATATAATACTTAAATAAAATCTATTTAGTCTCAAATAAATAATGAAACATGTTCAATTTGGTTTAAATAATGCAAAAACAAAGTGTTGGAGAAGAAAGTAAAAGTGCAATATGTGCCATGTTAAAAAGCTAATGGTGGCCTCCCGGATGGCGCAGTGGTATAGGGCACTGCATCGCAGTGCTAACTGCGCCACCAGAGTCTCTGGGTTCGTGCCCAGGCTCTGTCGCAGCCGGCCGCGACCGGGAGGTCCGTGGGGCGACGCACAATTGGCATAGCGTCGTCCGGGGTAGGGAGGGTTTGGCCGGTAGGGATATCCTTGTCTCATCGCGCTCCAGCGACTCCTGTGGCGGGCCGGGCGCAGTGCGCGCCAACCAAGGGGGCCAGGTACACGGTGTTTCCTCCGACACATTGGTGCGGCTGGCTTCCGGGTTGGAGGCGCGCTGTGTTAAGAAGCAGTACGGCTGGTTGGGTTGTGCTTCGGAGGACGCATGGCTTTCGACCTTCGTCTCTCCCTAGCCCGTACGGGAGTTGTAGCGAAGAGACAAGGTAGTAATTACTAGCGATTGGATACCACGAAAATTGGGGAGAAAATGGGATAAAAAATTATTTAAAAATAAATAAAAATAAAAAAAAGCTAATGGTAAAGTTCCTTGCTCAGAACATAAAAACATATGAAAGCTGGTTGTTCAATATTCCCAGATCTTCAATATTCCCAGTAAAGAAGTTTTAGGATGTAGTTATTATAGGAATTATGACGCGTCGACTATTTCTCTCTATACCATTTGTATTTCATATACCTTTGACTATTGGATGTTCATATAGGCACTTTAGTATTGCCAGCCTAATCTCGCGAGTTGATAAGCATGAAGTCATAAACAGCACTGTGCCTCAAGCATTGCAAACGCAGTAAAGTGCTGTTTGAATGAATGCTTACGAGCCTGCTGCTGCCTACCACCGCTCAGTCAGACTGCTCTATAAATATCAAATCATAGACTTAATTATAATATAATAACACACAGAAATACGAGCCTTTGGTTATTAATATGGTCGAATCCGGAAACTATCATTTCGAAAACAAAACGTTTATTCTTTCAGTGAAATACGGAACCGTTCCGTGTTTTATCTAACGGGTGGCATCCATAAGTCTAAATATTCCTGTTACATTGCACAACCTTCAATGTTATGTCATAATTATGTAAAATTCTGGCAAATTAGTTCACAGTTCGCAACGAGCCAGGCGGCCCAAACTGCTGCATATACCCTGACTCTGCTTGCACTGAACGCAAGAGAAATGACACAATTTCCCTATTTAACATTGCCTGCTAACATGAATTTCTTTTAACTAAATATGCAGGTTTTAAAAAATATACTTCTGTGTATTGATTTGAAGAAAGGCATTGATGTTTATGGTTAGGTACATTTGTGCAAAGATTATGCTTTTTTCAACAATGCTCTTTTGTTAAATCATCCCCGTTTGGTGAAGTTGAAGTAGACTGTGATTCGATGATAAATTAACAGGCACTGCATTGATTATATACAACGCAGGACAAGATAGTTTACCTAGTAATATCATCAACCATGTGTAGTTAACTAGTGATTATGTGAAGATTGATTGTTTTTTAGAAGATAAGTTGCTACCTTGGCTCCTTGCAGCCACAAGGTTCTTTTGACGCTGCACTCGCGTAACAGCTGGTCAGCCTGCCACGCAGTTTCCTTGTGGATTGCAATGTAATCGGCCATAATCGGCGTCCAAAACGGCCGATTACCGATTGTTATGAAAACTTGAAATCGGCCCTAATTAATCGGCCATGACGGTTAATCGGTCGACCTCTAGTGTGCACATAGACTGTCTTCTCTTGAGAAACAGGTCTGCCTATGGCGGCCTTTCTCAATAGCAAGGCTATGCTCACTGAGTCTGTACATGGTCAAAGATTTCCTTCATTTTGGGTCAGTCACAGTGGTCAGGTATTCTGCCACTGTACTCTCTGTTTAGGGCCAAATAGCATTCTAGTTTGCTCAGTTTTTTTTGTTTATTCTTTCAAGTGTGTCAAGTAATTATCTTTTTGTTTTGTCATAATTTGGTTGAGTGTAATTGTGTTGCTGTCCTGGGGCTCTGTGGGGTCTGTTTGTGTTTGTGAACAGAGTCCCAGGACCAGCTTGCATAGGGGGCTCTTCTCCAGGTTCATCTCTCTGTAGGTGATGGCTTTGTTATGGAAGGTTTGGGAATCGCTTCCTTTTAGGTGCTTGTAGAATTTAACGGCTCTTTTCTGGATTTTGATAATTAGTGGGTATCAGCCTTATTCTGCTCTGCATGTAATATTTGGTGTTTTACGTTGTACACCATAAAGGTCAATGGGTTCAATAACTGATTCAAGTATTTTTAGCCAGATTCAAATTGGCGTGTCGAATTTTATGTTTCTTTTGATGGCATAGAAGTTCTCTCTCTCTCTCTCTCTCTCTCTCTCTCTCTCTCTCTCTCTCTCTCTCTCTCTCTCTCTCTCTCTCTCTCTCTCTCTCTCTCTCTCTCTCTCTCTCTCTCTCTCTCTCTCTCTCTCTCTCTCTCTCTCTCTCTCTCTCTCTCTCTCTCTCTCTCTCTCTCTCTCTCTCTCTCTCTCTCTCTCTGCAGCACCTCAGGCTGTTGTTCCTCAGATCCAGCTGCTGCTACCCTGTCACATACACAATCACAATATAAACACCATACTACTCAGTCACAATACACACACACACACACACGCCAAATTCACATGCACATGATGCACTCACACACTCAATAACACACAGCCTACCCCTGTCATACTCCCTTCAATCTTCCCCATGTTGTTGCAACTCATTAAACGTCCTCAGCTATTTTGATGATGTTTCCTCTTCCTCCCTCTGTCACAATCACGGCCTCTTGTCACCGAGCACAGCATGGTCCTTAGGAGAAAGAGGTGGAGCCCTTTTAATGCTGCAGGTGACTTATGGAGAAACCAGTATGATGTTGTCAGGGCAGAATATGGCTCAGTTAGTGAGTTACTTCAGTACCTTTTGCTGGTGTAACTGACTAGCATGTGTATGTGGCTATTTGTGGGTCGTGTGTGTGTGTGTGTGCGTGTGCGTGTGCGTGTGTGAGAGAGAGGGAGTGACAGTGTGTGTGTTTGGTCATTCATTTCCTCGTCCTAGGGGATTTGAAGTGATAATTTCCTCCTTCCGATTTAATTTCTCCTGGTCAAGGGTGAAGACAGGAGGAAATGAAAGACAAATGAAAAGATAAAGAGAGAGAGAGTTCAAACTTGACTGATCAGAGTGCATCCCCCATCAGCCTTCGCTGGTTCGCAAGGCTCTGAGTAGACCTTAGATCAGTGTCTAGGGGTAACTGTGGTTTCCTCCTGCAGGGATGACGGTAAGGAGGGGCTGAAGTTCTACACCAACCCCTCCTACTTCTTTGACCTGTGGAGAGAGAAGATGCTGCAGGACACAGAGGACAAGAGGAAGGAGAAGAGGAAACAGAAGGTAATGAAGGGCAGCCATTGGCCCGTCACCAGCATCCTGTCTACATATTGGTGGATTCAGCGTGGTGTCGTTAGCCCATTGGTCCTTAACTGAGGGGCTGTGTCACCAAGTGGCTTTCTGACCCTAACTAATTTCAGATCAGCTCTCCATATCGTAAGCATAATCTCAGCCATTATGAGCCCAGTAGTGGAACTGTTCTTGGATCAGAATTGACAGTATTATTAACATTTAGAGCTACAGATGATATATGCGATGAAGGACATAACACTGTAGTCTATGGTCAGTGATTCACACACACACACACACACACACACACACACACACACACACACACACACACACACACACACACACACACACACACACACACACACACACACACACACACACACACACCCACACACACACACACATTAAAGCATAGATTCACAAACACACACACACACACACACACACACACACACACACACACACACACACACACACACACACACACACACACACACAGGGAACCATTAGCTATGTATCTGTAATAGATGAGCATCAGGGAGGGGAGGATACAGGGTGGTTCTCTGTTGTCAAGTTATTTACTCTAATTAATGGTTGGCTCTGCCCTCTCTCTGCCCCCGCTCCTCATGAGGGAGCCTTTGTTTATCCTTAGAGAGACACACTCACATTTCCATACACCCACATACTGTACACACAGTTGATCTCATGTGGGGCCCTTCATAAATACACATTTACTATACTGTATACACACATACGTACCGTACACACAAATGCACTCATGAGGAAGAACGCTGTGCATCCTCAGAGACACACACACACCCACACAGAAGCATGAGGCAGCCTTTGTATATCGTCCGAGATCTCCTTCCGTCTCTCACACAAACCCTAATTTACTGAGAAGTCAGCCCCTGTGCAGAAGGAGGGGTCTCCTGCCCCGAGCCCCAGGGGCTCCCTATGACGCTAATCAGCACCAGCTTGAAAGGCGGGCCATAGCCCTCACTTCCCCATACCATTCAACCGGAGGCCAATGTGGTTAGATTTCCAAGCACAACCAGTCAATGAGGTAGAAGCTTCCACAGGGAACCCTGCCAGAGAGGTTTGGGATATAGAAGTTGAGGTTTGGGTTTTCATGGTGGTGATAAATGGTTCAGTCACAAGGCTCAGTCAGGGAACAGGGGACAGTTGCATTAGTCAGGGAACAGGGGACAGTTACAGTAGTCAGGGAACAGGGGACAGTTACAGTAGTCAGGGAACAGGGGACAGTTACATTAGTCAGGGAACAGGGGACAGTTACAGTAGTCAGGGAACAGGGGACAGTTGCATTAGTCAGGGAACAGGGGACAGTTACAGTAGTCAGGGAACAGGGGACAGTTACAGTAGTCAGGGAACAGGGGACAGTTACAGTAGTCAGGGAACAGGGGACAGTTACAGTAGTCAGGGAACAGGGGGCAGTTGCATTAGTCAGGGAACAGGGGACAGTTACAGTAGTCAGGGAACAGGGGACAGTTACAGTAGTCAGGGAACAGGGGACAGTTACAGTAGTCAGGGAACAGGGGACAGTTACAGTAGTCAGGGAACAGGGGACAGTTACAGTAGTCAGGGAACAGGGGACAGTTACATTAGTCAGGGAACAGGGGACAGTTACAGTAGTCAGGGAACAGGGGACAGTTACAGTAGTCAGGGAACAGGGGACAGTTACAGTAGTCAGGGAACAGGGGACAGTTACAGTAGTCAGGGAACAGGGGACAGTTACAGTAGTCAGGGAACAGGGGACAGTTACAGTAGTCAGGGAACAGGGGACAGTTACAGTAGTCAGGGAACAGGGGACAGTTACAGTAGTCAGGGAACAGGGGACAGTTACATTAGTCAGGGAACAGGGGACAGTTACAGTAGTCAGGGAACAGGGGACAGTTACAGTAGTCAGGGAACAGGGGACAGTTACAGTAGTCAGGGAACAGGGGACAGTTACAGTAGTCAGGGAACAGGGGACAGTTACAGTAGTCAGGGAACAGGGGACAGTTACAGTAGTCAGGGAACAGGGGACAGTTACATTAGTCAGGGGACAGTTACAGTAGTCAGGGAACAGGGGACAGTTACAGTAGTCAGGGAACAGGGGACAGTTACAGTAGTCAGGGAACAGGGGACAGTTACATTAGTCAGGGAACAGGGGACAGTTACAGTAGTCAGGGGACAGTTACATTAGTCAGGGAACAGGAGACAGTTGCAGTAGTCAGGGAACAGGGGACAGTTACAGTAGTCAGGGAACAGGGGACAGTTACAGTAGCCAGGGAACAGGGGACAGTTACATTAGTCAGGGACTAGTTGCAGTAGTCAGGGAACAGGGGACAGTTACAGTAGTCAGGGAACAGGGGACAGTTACAGTAGTCAGGGAACAGGGGACAGTTACATTAGTCAGGGAACAGGGGACAGTTACAGTAGTCAGGGAACAGGGGACAGTTGCAGTAGTCAGGGAACAGGGGACAGTTACATTAGTCAGGGAACAGGGGACAGTTACATTAGTCAGGGAACAGGGGACAGTTACAGTAGTCAGGGAACAGGGGACAGTTACAGTAGTCAGGGAACAGGGGACAGTTACAGTAGTCAGGGAACAGGGGACAGTTACAGTAGTCAGGGAACAGGGGACAGTTACAGTAGTCAGGGAACAGGGGACAGTTACAGTAGTCAGGGAACAGGGGACAGTTACATTAGTCAGGGAACAGGGGACAGTTACATTAGTCAGGGAACAGGGGACAGTTACAGTAGTCAGGGAACAGGGGACAGTTACATTAGTCAGGGAACAGGGGACAGTTACAGTAGTCAGGGAACAGGGGACAGTTACAGTAGTCAGGGAACAGGGGACAGTTACAGTAGTCAGGGAACAGGGGACAGTTACAGTAGTCAGGGAACAGGGGACAGTTACAGTCACACCACTGTGAGTTTAGAAAAGACAGAGGACACAGAATATATAGAAAGAAGTATTTCACAAAATACTAGGCTATGGGCCTATATATACAGTATTCAATAGACCTTGTTTTGTGTAGACAGAGTATTGAGTTGGGATGGTGGTGGAGTTGGGGCCAGATCCCAGTCTAATAAAAGGCTTAACTCAGTGGGGTTATAAAGCCCTATTCATTTCCACTGCACCACAATACACTGGCAGCCATTACAGTCAGAGTACAGACCCCTTACAGATAGCCAGGATGGCAGGCCACTAAGACCAGGGAGGGAGATTTCTGGGGTCTACACACTAATAGTTCTGGTTTGGGTTCAGATACATTATGAGATACAGGCATACAAGTACAGGATAGTGGAATAAGAGACGACGGGTTTCTGGCATGGACATTATGGAGTTATGTGAGTGGATAGACATGATGTCCTTGGCTAGAGAAAGTGAGTGAGAGAGAAAGAACAGAGAGAGAAAGGAAGAAAGAACAGAGAAAGAGAGAGAGAGAGTGTACAAGCATCTCTACAACAGATCAGAGCACTTTTTCTGGAATATACATGCAGGGACTGGATTTGCCCCGATTGCCAACCCCCACAATGTACTCCCCTTCAACACAATATTACTGGTCGGGTTCCCTACCCCATGCTCTAACCCCTCTCCCTCTCTCTTTCCCTTCGTCCTCTCCCCTGTTCTCATCCCGTCTCTATTGTCTCTGACTGTGTGCAGCTGGAAATGCCTTTTAATTTGTGACCGGAGGGCCTTATAAGAGTCCCCTCCTTGCCCCCTCCCCTCCTCGCCCCCCCTCCCCCCCCAGAGGTAAGGCTGACACCCCAGACCCTGTCATGGGACCCTCAGGTTAGCCTGCTGCCCCCCTACCTAACACCCCTTAAGGCATTTGCCCTGCCTCAAAGCATTGGACCGGCCCCCACTAACTCTGCTGCTAACCCCTCCTACGTACCTACCTACTACTTACCTGGAAACCCTTGCTAATCACCTCCCTAACTACAAAACACTTCTGAGACAATCGCTGGCTGGCTGCTAGTGGGATTCTGCTTATTTCACAGTGATTGTAACCTCCTGGGTTAGTATGCCGCCCTCCCTCCACCTGCTGCCCACCAACACAGACCCCCTCCCTCTACATGCTGCCCTCTAACACAGACCCCCTCCCTCCACATGCTGCCCACTAACACAGACCCCCTCCCTCCACCTGCTGCCCACTAAAACAGACCCCCTCCCTCCACATGCTGCCCACTAACACAGACCCCCTCCCTCCACCTGCTGCCCACTAACACAGACCCCCTCCCTCCACATGCTGCCCACTAACACAGACCCCCTCCCTCCACATGCTGCCCACTAACACAGACCCCCTCCCTCCACATGCTGCCCACTAACACAGACCCCCTCCCTCCACCTGCTGCCCACTAACACAGACCCCCTCCCTCCACATGCTGCCCACTAACACAGACCCCCTCCCCTCAGTGTCTTGGGTTTCCACTAACACAGACCCCCTCCCCTCAGTGTCTTTGGGTTTCCACTAACACAGACCCCCTCCCCTCAGTGTCTTTGGGTTTCCACTAACACAGACCCCCTCCCTCCACCTGCTGCCCACTAACACAGACCCCCTCCCTCCACATGCTGCCCACTAACACAGACCCCCTCCCCTCAGTGTCTTTGGGTTTCCACTAACACAGACCCCCTCCCCTCAGTGTCTTTGGGTTTCCACTAACACAGACCCCCTCCCCTCAGTGTCTTTGGGTTTCCACTAACACAGACCCCCTCCCCTCAGTGTCTTTGGGTTTCCACTAACACAGACCCCCTCCCCTCAGTGTCTTTGGGTTTCCACTAACACAGACCCCCTCCCCTCAGTGTCTTTGGGTTTCCACTAACACAGACCCCCTCCCCTCAGTGTCTTTGGGTTTCCACTAACACAGACCCCCTCCCCTCAGTGTCTTTGGGTTTCCACTAACACAGACCCCCTCCCCTCAGTGTCTTTGGGTTTCCACTAACACAGACCCCCTCCCCTCAGTGTCTTTGGGTTTCCACTAACACAGACCCTCTCCCCTCAGTGTCTTTGGGTTTCCACTAACACAGACCCCCTCCCCTCAGTGTCTTTGGGTTTCCACTAACTACCAGGATGGTTGTGGTCTGATATTTCTCCCTGTACTTTACTCCCTGTACTTCACATGTAAGAGGTTCAGTACTTTAGTTTCTCATTCTTTTACCGTCTACTATGTACTTGGTAATTCGAATTAGGGGTGAAAGTAAGGTGGTCCGGTACGGCGTCCCGGCAAAATAAATAGTGGGGGTACGCCATACCGGTAAAACATGAGCCTATCACAATAATGAAAACAAAATATCAAGAAAACTGCATGTCAGAGGCATGGAAAAGAGAGAATGGACATGAAACCCGGTGGTAAAGCCTACGCTCCAAAATATGATGTGTTTCGGTGAGAACACTGCAATTTTGCCAAGGCAGAGATGAGTGGCCGAAACAGAGACACGCGGAGAGCAGTGGACGCATACATTCTGTCCTAATTACAATCGCCAAACGTCATTAGACTTTTTGGTGTCACGTTCCTGACCTATTTCTGTTAGTTTGTTATATGTGTTAGTTGGTCAGGACGTGAGTTTGGGTGGGCATTCTATGTTTTCTGTTTCTATGTTGGTTTTTGGGTTGCCTGGTATGGCTCTTAATTAGAGGCAGGTGTTTGGCGTTCCTCTAATTAAGAGTCATATTTAGGTAGGTGTTTTCACAGTGTTCGTTGTGGGTGATTGTCTTCCGTGTCTGTGTCTGTACACCACGCGGGACTGTTTACGGTTTGTTCGGTTTGTGTAGCCTATGTTTCCTATTCGTGCGTTTTTCTTGTTTTATGTAAGTACGTCGTCTAGGTCTGTCTACACCGTTTGTTGTTTTTGTTAGTTTAGTCAAGTTCGTGTTTTCGTTAATAAAATATGTCATTTCACTACGCTGCGCCTTGGTTCCCTCAATACTCCTCCTCTTCAGATGAAGAGGAGGAGGACTGCCGTTACAGAATCACCCACCAATCCAGAACCAAGCAGCGGAATTTCGAGCAAGGGGAGAGGATACAGGACTTGTGGAGTTGGGAGCAAGTATTTAACGGAGAAGGACCATGGGCTAAAGTGAATCACCGTCCATGGGAACAGCTGGAGGCAGTTCGGAGAGCGGAGGAAAAGAGAGAGAGGAACCGGAGTTATGAGGGGATGCGTCTTGCACGGAAGCCCAAAAAGCCTGTGAGTAACACCCAAAAATTTCTTGGGGGGGGCTAAGAGGTAGTGGACCAAGGGCAGGTAGGAGACCTGTGCCCACTTCCCAGGCTTACCGTGGAGAGCGGGAGTACGGGCAGGCTCCGTGTTACGCAGTAGAGCGCACGGTGTCTCCTGTACGAGTGCATAGCCCAGTGCGGGTTATTCCACCTCCCCGCACTGGTAGGGCTAGATTGGGCATTGAGCCAGGTGTCATGAGGCCGGCTCAACGCGTCTGGTCTCCAGTGCGTCTCCTCGGGCCGGCATACATGGCACCTGCCTTACGCATGGTTTCCCCGGTTCGCCTACATAGCCCGGTGCGGGTTATTCCACCTCCCCGCACTGGTCGGGCGACCGGGAGCATTCAACCAGGTAAGGTTGGGCAGGCTCAATGCTCAAGAGAGCCAGTACGCCTCCACGGTCCGGTATTTCCGGCGCCACCTCCCCGCCCCAGCCTAGTACCTACAGTGCCTACACTACGCACTAGGCTACCAGTGCGTTTCCAGAGCCCTGTTCCTCCTCCATGCACTCTCCCTGTAGTGCGTGTATCCAGTTCGGTGCCTCCAGTGCCGGCACCACGCACTAAGCCTCCTGTGCGTCTCCAGAGCCCTGTACACACTGTTTCTTCTCCCCCTACTAATCCTGATGTGCTTGCCCTCAGCCCGGTGCCACCAGTGCCGGTACCACGCACCAGGTATAGAGTAGGCTTTGAGAGTCCAGTGTGCCCTGTCCCTGCTCCCCGCACTAGCATGAAGGTGCGTGTCCTTAGCCTGGTGCCTCCAGTTCCGGCACCACGCACCAGGTCTACAGTGCGCCTTATCCGGCCAGAGCCATCCGTCTCCCCAGCGCCATCTGAGCCATCCGTCTCCCCAGCGCCATCTGAGCCATCCGTCTCCCCAGCGCCATCTGAGCCATCCGTCTCCCCAGCGCCATCTGAGCCATCCGTCTCCCCAGCGCCATCTGAGCCATCCGTCTGCAATGAGCCTGCAAAGCCGCCCTTCTGCCATGAGCCTGCAAAGCCGCCCGTCTGCCATGAGCCTACAGAGCCGCCCGCCAGACAGGAGCCGCTAGAGCCGCCCGCCAGACAGGAGCCGCTAGAGCCGTCCGTCAGACAGGATCTGCCAGAGCCGCCAACCAGACAGGATCTGCCAGAGCCGCCAGCCAGACAGGATCTGCCAGAGCCGCCAGCCAGACAGGATCTGCCAGAGCCGCCAGCGAGCCATGAGCAGCCAGAGCCGTCAGAGAGCCATGAGCGTCCAGAGCCGTCAGAGAGCCATGAGCGTCGAGAGCCGTCAGCCTGCCATGAGCGTCGAGAGCCGTCAGCCTGCCATGAGCGTCGAGAGCCGTCAGCCTGCCATGAGCGTCGAGAGCCGTCAGCCAGCCATGAGCGTCGAGAGCCGTCAGCCAGCCATGAGCGTCGAGAGCCGTCAGCCAGCCATGAGCGTCCAGAGCCTTCAGCCAGCCATGAGCGTCGAGAGCCGTCAGCCAGCCATGAGCGTTGAGAGCCGTCAGCCAGCCATGAGCGTCGAGAGCCGTCAGCCTGCCATGAGCGTCCAGATTCGTCAGTCAGCCATGAGCTGCCCTTCAGCCAGAAACGGCTATATACCCAGAACTGCCCCTCAGTCCAGAGCTGTCTCTCTGTCCGGAGCTGCCTTTCAGTCCGGAGTTGCCCCTCTATCCTGATCTCCCTCTCTATCCTGATCTACCTCTATATTCTGATCTATCCCTCTGTCTTGTGCTATCCCTCTGTCTTGATCTATCTCTCTGTCCCGGTGTTGTCCCTGTCAGTGATGTTACCAAGAGGATTTTGTGGGGGTAGAATGAGGGTGGACATTTTTAGGGGGAGATGGAGGCTAGGATTGATTATGGTGGGGTGGGGACCTCGCCCGGAGCCTGAGCCACCACCGTGGTCAGATGCCCACCCAGACCCTCCCCTAGACTTTGTGCTGGTGCGCCCGGAGTTCGCACCTTATGGGGGGGGGTTATGTCACGTTCCTGACCTATTTCTGTTAGTTTGTTATATGTGTTAGTTGGTCAGGACGTGAGTTTGGGTGGGCATTCTATGTTTTCTGTTTCTATGTTGGTTTTTGGGTTGCCTGGTATGGCTCTTAATTAGAGGCAGGTGTTTGGCGTTCCTCTAATTAAGAGTCATATTTAGGTAGGCGTTTTCACAGTGTTCGTTGTGGGTGATTGTCTTCCGTGTCTGTGTCTGTACACCACGCGGGACTGTTTACGGTTTGTTCGGTTTGTGTAGCCTATGTTTCCTATTCGTGCGTTTTTCTTGTTTTATGTAAGTACGTCGTCTAGGTCTGTCTACACCGTTTGTTGTTTTTGTTAGTTTAGTCAAGTTCGTGTTTTCGTTAATAAAATATGTCATTTCACTACGCTGTGCCTTGGTTCCCTCAATACTCCTCCTCTTCAGATGAAGAGGAGGAGGACTGCCGTTACATTTGGTGTGTTGTGTAGAAGATGTCTCTTTCCATTCACCACTGTTTAGAGGTTGGAAATATGTTGTGAGTGGATGAACATCACTGAGACCTTTGAAGTGATTGTTTGACAATCAGATGAAGACATCATGACTGGTTGAGTTGATGCTACGGTAAAAGGTAATACATTTTAAAAGTTAAATGACAAATCTTTAAGACTCACAGAGATCCTATTGAATTAGTAGGGATTCTATATGTAGTTCTATGATTAGGCCATCAAATGACATAGAAGGTCCTGTATCGGAATAAATTCATTCTACTTTCACCCCTGATTAGTATACAATCTCCATGATAATGACCAAATGATAGTTAGGTAACTGTACCAGCTCCTTCCCTCCCACCCCCAGACTCCCAGCCTGGGTTAGGACCTGCATGGGGGAGTAGAGACAGCAGTGGCGGTGGCATTACGCTGAGTCTGTCACACACACACACACACTGTATACATACACACACACAAACACTGTATACACACACACACAGGGTATACACACACACAAACTCACTGTATACACACACACGCACACTGTATACACACACACACACTGTATACACACACACACACACTGTATACACACACACACTGTATACACACACACACACACACACTGTATACACACACACACACAGCCTGTGCTTGCACAGCAAGACACACTCCTGTGTGCCGCTGGCACATTCAGATGTAGGATGACTGCATGGGTTAGTCATACAGGGTCCTGAAATTAGCCACATTTATAACAGTAATTACACATGCAGAACCCACACACACACTCAAACACGAACACTCAAACATGATCCCACACACACTCTCAAACACGAACACACACACACAGCGACCCACACACTCATCACTCATAACCATTTTAACTGATTAAGGAACGGCTCGCGAGTACAATAAACCTTCGGGTCCATTCCATCTTCTCTTGTGTGTGTGTGTGTGTGTGTGTGTGTGTGTGTGTGTGTGTGTGTGTGTGTGTGTGTGTGTGTGTGTGTGTGTGTGTGTGTGTGTGTGTGTGTGTGTGTGTGTGTGTGTGTGTGTGTGTGTGTGTGTATGCTTCTCTCCACCCGTGCTTCCTCAGCGTAATGGCCTGTGATTAATCGTGGCTAATCAATATGCATTACTGTTAGGATTCATGATGCTCCCTTCACTCTGCTGTGTGACCACTGACTGCCCTGGGCACCACAGGGACGGGTTGGGGGCGGAGTCAACTACAGGTAGCCAAACACAAACACAGGCTGACAACCGCCCAATCCACGTCTCTTCAAATCACTACCCACCGTCCTGTCACACACCCGCCTGATCACCTGAGCATGTGTCACGGAAACAAATGTTGTGTCTTTGGCATCATTAAGGTGAAGACTGTTATTTATCAAATCAATTATCTGTAAATATTATTACGTGATTAAACTAATCATGTAAATTGAATTAACTAGGAAGTCGGTGCACCACGGAAAATCTTCAGATTACAAGTTATAATTTTCCGAATATAACTCTTCAGATATTTTAATATCTGATCAATTAGTCTTCTAATTAATTAATGATTCTTTACCTCACATCAGTCTCATTCCAAATGTTGTAAATTGATAGTTATCTGCATGAACCCAGCCTAAACTATGAATCATCCATATACCAATTGGCTTAATCATTTATTTACTAACTAACTAAATAATCACAGAAATACATAAACAGTAGATATTGGTTACTAACCAAGCCGATATGACGGCTTGGTGGACAAAGGGAAGGGGGTGTGGACTGAGAAAGAGCGGGAAAGACAAAATTAATCACTACACAGTGGATAATTATATTCATTGAAATGCTAATCCTTTGCACATGAACGCTCGCTAATTTGGGAATAATTGCAATCAATATATTTACTCCCATATGTCGTTGTTGTCTTCTCTGTTGGAATCGTCGGTCCGTCTGCGGGAGAGTCAGTTCATCAGAGAGTCTCTGGTTACTCATGGTGGTGGCTCTATCGGCTGCTCCTGATACTGTTTGTTGTATGGATACGTCAGGCGTCCATTGTTCTTAGAGTAGATGTTTCGGCGGTTGTCGGTATTTGCATCCCAGGTTTACATAATTTCTAGCTGCAGACTTGTAATTAGTATCTAAGATTTGCTCTTATTTTTTAGGGATCGATAGTCTCAGAGTTGAACAATTTCCAGCCGTGTAGCCAATGCTCCACGTTGCATAGTTTTCTAGTTCTGGTAGTCAAACTGTAAGGGCTGTCGCTCTCCTCATCCTCGGACGAGGAGAGGAGAGAAGGATCATCAGACCAAAATGCAGCATTAGGGAAATAAGCCATCTTTTATTTAACACGACGATGGCAACACGAAAAAACAAAACACTTTCAAAAATACAAAACAAGAAAACGACGTAGACGAAACCTGAACATAAACTTACATAACTAAACGTAACACTTATGGACAGGAAACAGACTACATCGAAACGAAAAGAACAACGGAACAATCCCGTATGGTGCAAGACATAACACAGATACGGAAGACAATCACCCACAAACAAACAGTGAGAACACCCTACCTAAATATGACTCTTAATTAGAGGAAAACGCAAACCACCTGCCTCTAATTAAGAGCCATACCAGGCAACCCAAAACCAACATAGAAACAGAAAACATAGACTGCCCACCCAAAACACACGCCCTGACCATAAACACATACAAAAACAACATAAAACAGGTCAGGACCGTTACAGAACCCCCCCCTCAAGGTGCGAACGCCGGGCGCACCAGCACAAAGTCCAGGGGAGGGTCTGGGTGGGCAGTTGACCACGGTGGTGGCTCAGGCTCTGGACGCTGTCCCCACACCACCATAGTCACTCCCCGCTTCTGTCTACCCCTCCCAATGACCACCCTAAAACTAACATCCCCTAAATGAACGGCCAGCACCGGGACAAGGGGCAGCACCGGGACAAGGGGCAGCACTGGGACAAGGGGCAGCACCGGGACAAGGGGCAGCACCGGGACAAGGGGCAGCACCGGGATAAGGGGCAGCACCGGGACAAGGGGCAGCACCGGGACAAGGGGCAGCACCGGGACAAGGGGCAGCACCGGGATAAGGGGCAGCACCGGGATAAGGGGCAGCACCGGGACAAGGGGCAGCACCGGGACAAGGGGCAGCACCGGGACAAGGGGCAGGTCCCGGCTGATGTACTCAGGCAGATCCTGACTGAACGGCTCTTGACGCTCATGGCTGGCTGACGGCTCTCGACGCTCATGGCAGGCTGACGGCTCTCGACGCTCATGGCAGGCTGACGGCTCTCGACGCTCATGGCAGGCTGACGGCTCTCGACGCTCATGGCAGGCTGACGGCTCTCGACGCTCATGGCAGGCTGACGGCTCTCGACGCTCATGGCAGGCTGACGGCTCTCGACGCTCATGGCAGGCTGACGGCTCTCGACGCTCATGGCAGGCTGACGGCTCTCGACGCTCATGGCAGGCTGACGGCTCTCGACGCTCATGGCTCTCTGACGGCTCTGGCTGCTCATGGCTCGCTGGCGGCTCTGGCAGATCCTGTCTGGTTGGCGGCTCTGGCAGATCCTGTCTGGTTGGCGGCTCTGGCAGATCCTGTCTGGTTGGCGGCTCTGGCAGATCCTGTCTGGCGGGCGGCTCTGGCAGATCCTGTCTGGCGGGCGGCTCTAGCGGCTCCTGTCTGGCGTGCGGCTCTAGCGGCTCCTGTCTGGCAGACGGCTCTGTAGGCTCATGGCAGACGGGCGGCTTAGCAGGCTCATGGCAGACGGGCGGCTTTGCAGGCTCATTGCAGACGGATGGCTCAGACGGCGCTGGGGAGACGGATGGCTCAGATGGCGCTGAGGAGACGGATGGCTCAGATGGCGCTGGGGAGACGGATGGCTCAGATGGCGCTGGTGAGACGGATGGCTCTAGCCGGATACGGCGCACTGTAGACCTGGTGCGTGGTGCCGGAACTGGAGGCACCGGGCTAAGGATAAGCACCTTCCTACTAGTGCGGGGAGCAGGAACAGGGCACACTGTACTCTCAAAGCCCACTCTATAACTGATGCGAGGTACCGGCACTGGTGACACCGGGCTGAGGACAAGCACATCAGGATTAGTAGGGGGAGAAGATACAGTGTGTACAGGGCTTTGGAGGCGCACAGGAGGCTTTGTGCGTGGTGCCGGAACTGGAGGCACCGAACTGGATACACGCACTACAGAGAGAGTGCGTGGAGGAGGAACTGGGCTCAGGAGACGCACTGGTAGCCTAGTGCGTAGTGTAGGCACTGTAGGTACTAGGCTGGGGCGGGGAGGTGGCGCTGGAAATACCGGACCATGGAGGCGTACTGGCACTCTTGAGCATTGAGCCTGCCCAACCCTACCTGGTTGAATACTCCCGGTCACCCGACCAGTGCGGGGAGGTGGAATAACCCGCACCGGCCTATGTAGGCGAACCGGGGAAACCATGCGTAAGGCAGGTGCCATGTATGCCGGCCCGAGGAGACGCACTGGAGACCAGACGCGTTGAGCCGGCCTCATGACACCTGGCTCAATACCCAATCTAGCCCTGCCAGTGCGGGGAGGTGGAATAACCCGCACTGGGCTATGCACTCGTACAGGAGACACCGTGCGCTCTACTGCGTAACACGGCGCCTGCCCGTACTCCCGCTCTCCACGGTAAGCCTGGGAAGCGGGCGCAGGTCTCCTACCTGCCCTTGGCCCACTACCTCTTAGCCCCCACCCAAGAAATTTTTGGGTGTTACTTACGGGCTTTTTGGGCTTCCGTGCCAGACGCGTTCCCACATAACTCCGGTTCCTCTCTCCGGTAGCCTCTACTCTCCTCAGTGCCTCCAGCTCAGCTTTGGGACGGCGATACTCTCCCGGCTGTGCCCATGGACCTCTCCCGTCCAATATTTCCTCCCAAGTCCAGGAGTCCTTGTTGCCCTGTTCCTTACTCCGTTGAGTTTTCCCTTGCCGCTTGGTCCTAGCGTGGTGGGTGATTCTGTAAGGGCTGTCGCTCTCCTCATCCTCGGACGAGGAGAGGAGAGAAGGATCATCAGACCAAAATGCAGCATTAGGGAAATAAGCCATCTTTTATTTAACACGACGATGGCAACACGAAAAAACAAAACACTTTCAAAAATACAAAACAAGAAAACGACGTAGACGAAACCTGAACATAAACTTACATAACTAAACGTAACACTTACGGACAGGAAACAGACTACATCGAAACGAAACGAACAACCGAACAGTCCCGTATGGTGCAAGACATAACACAGATACGGAAGACAATCACCCACAAACAAACAGTGAGAACACCCTACCTAAATATGACTCTTAATTAGAGGAAAACGCAAACCACCTGCCTCTAATTAAGAGCCATACCAGGCAACCCAAAACCAACATAGAAACAGAAAACATAGACTGCCCACCCAAAACACACGCCCTGACCATAAACACATACAAAAACAACATAAAACAGGTCAGGACCGTTACACAAACCTGTGCCACCTCAGCTTACACTGAGGTATGAGTGGTCTGAATAGGATTTCCTCAGGAGTTTTTTTTTATTCGTAACAATAGAAAAGGGCGGTTGCATGACGCCAGATCATGTCTGTGCTCACGGGGGCGTGGCCGCTAACTAGTGAAACTTTACAGGGAATTCAATTCTCTCACATTAAAAAGGTTAACATCACATTACATAATTTCACAACTAGTTTCATCTTTACTCATTCATTTTATACAAGAATTAGATGCAAACCCCATAACTGAGAAATGTACACATTCAGAGATACCGTTATGTGTGTTTCCTGTCCTTCATGAGGTCACCAAATGAAACACACTCAACATAACTGTCCCATAAGTGTCCACGGACCTTTCCCACACTCTCAAAGGTGGACATATTGTTTCAAACTCCCATTTTGGGGATTTAGGAGTTTGAAAGCCAAGTGAAACCCCTTGTTCTCTCTGTGGTCTCTCTCACTGCATGACCAGGGGGAGAGAGTCTCCGCCAGGAATTTATGGCCTGACATAACATAACCTGGGTGTAGGAGAGAGTGAGGGAGGGGGAAGCCACGATCTACACCCAGAAAGAGCCACGTCATGTCACAAACTAACAATACAACACATGTTATCTACATGAGTTAGATTAGAGCTATACTAACAGGAATGTTGATTGATCAAACAATCGACCAAACAATCTTTTTCACTTGATTTGGCTTGATGTTGGTTTAGACTTGGGAGAGGGTTATGTATGTTTTGATATGTCTCTGAATGGGGGTTCTGTAGGGTTATGTAGTAGGGAATAGGTTTGAGAGGAGAATTAGGGCCAATTTCAAGTTTTCATAACAATCGGAAATCGTTATTTTTTGTAATTTTTTTTACACCTTTATTTAATCTTTATTTAACTAGGCAAGTCAGTTAAGAACACATTCTTATTTTCAATGACGGCCTAAGAACGGTGGGTTAACTGCCTCGTTCAGGGGCAGAACGTCAGTTTTTTACCTTGTCAGCTCGGGGGATTCAATCTTACAGTTAAAAAGTCCAACACTCTAACCATCTGATTACATTGCACTCCACGAGGAGCCTGCCTGTTACGCGAATGCAGTAAGCCAAGGTAAGTTGCTAGTTAGCATTAAACTTATCTTATAAAAAACAATCAATCAATCATAATCACTAGTTAACTACACATGGTTGATGATATTACTAATTTATCTAGCGGGTCCTGCGTTGCATATAATCGATGCGGTGCGTATTGTTGCTCCAATGTGTACCTAACAATAAACATCAATGCTTTCTTAAAATCAATACACAGAAGTATATATTTTTAAACCTGCATATTTAGCTAAAAGAAAGCAGGCAATATTAACCAGGTGAAATTGTGTCACTTCTCTTGTGTTCTTTGCACGCAGAATCAGTGTATATGCAACTGTTTGGGCCACCTAATTTGCCAGAATTTTACGTAATTATGACATAACATTGAAGGTTGTGCAATGTAACAGGAATATTTAGACTTATGGATGCCACCCGTTAGATAAAATACGGAACAGTTCTGTATTTCACTGAAAGAATAAACGTTTTGTTTTCGAGATGATAGTTTCCGGATTCGACCATATTAATGACCTAAGGCTCGTATTTCTGTGTGTTATTATGTTATAACTAAGTCTATGATTTGATAGAGCAGTCTGACTGAGCGGTGGTAGGCAGCAGCAGGCTCGTAAGCATTCATTCAAACAGCACTTTTGTGCGTTTTGCCAGCAGCTCTTCGTTGTGCTTCAAGCATTGCACTGTTTATGACTTCAAGCCTATCAACTCCCGAGATTAGGCTGGTGTAACCGATGTGAAATGGCTAGTTAGTTAGCGGGGTGCGCGCTAATAGCGTTTCAAACGTCGCTCGCTCTGAGACTTGGAGTGGTTGTTCCCCTTGCTCTGCATGGGTAACGCTGCTTCGAGGGTGGCTGTTGTCGATGTGTTCCTGGTTCGAGCCCAGGTAGGAGGGAAGAGAGGGACGGAAGCTATACTGTTACACTGGCAATACTAAAGTGCCTATAAGAACATCCAATAGTCAAAGGTTAATGAAATACAAATGGTATAGAGAGAAATAGTCCTATAATTCCTATAATAACTACAACCTAAAACCTCTTACCTGTGAATATTGAAGACTCATGTTAAAAGGAACCACCAGCTTTCATATGTTCTCATGTTCTGAGCAAGGAACTTAAACGTTAGCTTTTTTACATGGCACATATTGCACTTTTACTTTGTTCTCCAACACTTTGTTTTTGCATTATTTAACCAAATTGAACATGTTTTGTTATTTATTTGAGGCTAAATAGATTTTATTGATGTATTATATTAAGTTAAAATAAGTGTTCATTCAGTATTGTTGTAATTGTCATTATTACAAATACATTTTAAAAATTGGCCGATTAATTGGTATCGGCTTTTTTTGGTCCTCCAATAATCGGTATCGGTATCGGCGTTGAAAAATCATAAACGGTCGACCTCTACTACAGTATGTGGTCACATACAGTCAGACCTACAGCTGCTAAGTATCACAGCTCCAGATATTTTACTGCACGTTTATCTAACAACTATCTCACAACAGCTGTTATTCTTTTTCAATGCGTTTTAATGTCTCAGGGCTACATAAGTTTGTCATTGTGCTTGTGTGTAGGATGTTTAAGCTAGGTGTTACATTAAGATTGTATAACAATAAATTAGCCTACCTAGCATAATTATTTGAGGCCGATGCTTTGCTGCCTCTTAACGAAAGTGTTTGACCAAATTGCTGAGATTTCTGCTGCATAGCAACAGTCTAGGAACACCAACTGTATTTTTCTGTCTTGGATGTTGCCTGTAAGCTAGCTAGGTGGTTTTGTTTTAGATGGACTGTGAATGATGACTCCCTATTGTCCTTTTGACACTTGCTTTGTGCTTCCTTCTGGCGCTAACCGTGTTGTGCCAAACACTCTGTCATGTTTTGTTACTGTGTGTTCTTGTCCGACTGCACTGTGTTGTGAGTGGCGTGCTTTGTGCTTTTTTGTGTGTTCAAATAAGCTCTTATCTTTTATGACGATTTCTTTGTCTTTGTATGTCTGAACAGCTCTGTTGTCTTTGAGTGAGTGTTTGTTTGGAGCTGTGCGTGCGTGTTGTGTGCGCTCCAGTCCACTGTTTATTTGGTTTGTAAGGGGCGCATGCACTATGTTAAATTGTATGATTTGCGCTCTGCCGCTGTGTGTGACTACTGTCAGTCCAGCTGTGTCATGTCATTTTGTGTTTAAGAGAGTTTTGCTTCCTCATCTGATTCACTGCTCTGCTGCTGCTGTCCTGTTTTTGCCGCTGTCAGCAGCCAGCGGTGTTGCGTTCTAGTGCTCTGTGTGGTGTTAACTTGTTCCCCCTGGTGCTTCTCTTGTCGTTTTGTTCTTGTAGTTGCAGGACCCCAACATGTATGATCAGGTCTATAGGTACTTAGACCTCCCAGGACAGGTATGTGATCTCATTACAAACCATGTATCTTTTTACAGCTCATAGTCCCTAGGACAATATTTAGACATGTTATAATGCATTATGAAGACCTAGTGTCACGTTCCCACTGCTGTAGGTATGGGAACTAAGAATTCTGTTGTGTATTTTGGCAAAAATGATTTAATTAGTAAAGTACAGTTCAATTCGTTCTACTATTATTTGGACATGATAATGTCTTTCTTTTCATTTTGGTGTATAGTAGACACCATGTTTTCTGTAGTACTATACATGTAACATGCCTTGTAATGTCCAGCTCATTCAACTAAAATGTCAGCTACAGCTTTCCTTGTTCCCAGACTTCACATGGCAGTGTGGTATTCCTCACCTACACTAAGTTCTGCCTTACACTTGTTCTATCTTGTGTGCCACCTTCTGTGTGTCCCGTTTTATATATGTGTAGACTGAGCATCCTACTCTGTGTCTATGTAAATATTCCATATGGCTTAGTATCCAATGAAAAGGAGAGAGTCACTATGACAACAGCTACTGTGCAAAACCAAGAGCAGAGATAAGTTTTGCTTATGAGGCTTTATGGGATTGTGTTTGTTTTTTTGTTTTACTATCCTTGTGGGGACCAGAAGTCCTTGTGGGGACCAGAAGTCCTCACAAGGACAGTAAAACAAGAAACATTCAGACAAGTGGGGACATTCCTTTATTTTTTTATTTGATTTAACTAGGCAAGTCAGTTAAGAACAAATTCTTATTTACAATGACAGCCTACCCCGGCCAAACCTGGGCCAATTGTGCGGTTGTGATACAGCCTGGAATCTAACCAGGGTCTGTAGTGATGCCTCTAGCACTGAGATGCAGTGCCTTAGACCGCTGCGCCACTCAGGAGTGGGTCCCCACAAAGAAAAAGGCTATTTTAGGTTTAAGGTGTGTGTGTGTGTGTGTGTGTGTGTGTGTGTGTGTGTGTGTGTGTGTGTGTGTGTGTGTGTGTGTGTGTGTGTGTGTGTGTGTGTGTGTGTGTGTGTGTGTGTGTGTGTGTGTGTGTGCACCACACTTTGTTAGTCCCGATCCAATCAATGTGAAGACAGGAGTGTACCAACTGTTGATTCTCTATTAAATCTTTCTTCTCTCTGTTGCCTCCTGTCTTTGCACTCAGTTCCGCTCTCTGTCTCTCTTTAAATGTTAAATGTAAAGATAGCTCTTCCCTCTACTTGTGATCAAAGCAGTCATGACTGGTTAAATGTGTGTGAAGGGACCTTCAATGAAGTGCTGTGTTTGTATGATAGTTCTGTACAGATGAAGACTCTAGTCTCTCTCTCTTGCCTCTTTCCTTTCTTCGCTCCTCCAACCCCCTCCTTCTCCTCTCTCTCCTCCCCCCTCTCCTCCCACCTTCCTCCCTCTATCCCCTCGTTCTCCAGGTTAGGGGAAACGACCGTACTCTGGAGACTGAGAAGATCCCGCGGGCGCCTCACGACCGGAAGAAGGAGTGGCAGAAACTGGCGCTCGGGGCGGAGCTAGCTGAGGACGACCCTGAAGAGGCCCTGAAACACAGAGAGGCTAATGGCTCCGCTCCCTACCACGACAGGTCTGGGTGAGTGTGTGTGTGCGCGCGCACGTCCTTGTTTCTCTGTATATGGAGCATTGGGGAATGCTATTAAACCCCAATGTTACTCTATATCGAGAATTTGTGTCATGTCCCAATTCACTGTCTCCCTTACTTTTTTTACAATTTATTTAAACCTTTATTTAACCAGGAAAAGCCCATTGAGACCCAGAGTCTTTTTTTCAAGGGAGACCTGGCCAAGAAGGCAGCAACAATCAATACATTACAGAATTAAAACATACAACAATCAATACATTACAGAATTAAAACATACAACAATCAATACATTACAGAATTAAAACATACAACAATCAATACATTACAGAATTAAAACATACAACAATCAATACATTACAGAATTAAAACATACAACAATCAATACATTACAGAATTAAAACATACAACAATCAATACATTACAGAATTAAAACATACAACAATCAATACATTACAGAATTAAAACATACAACAATCAATACATTACAGAATTAAAACATACAACAATCAATACATTACAGAATTAAAACATACAACAATCAATACATTACGGAATTAAAACATACAACAATCAATACATTACAGAATTAAAACATACAACAATCAATACATTACGGAATTAAAACATACAACAATCAATACATTACAGAATTAAAACATACAACAATCAATACATTACAGAATTAAAACATACAACAATCAATACATTACAGAATTAAAACATACAACAATCAATACATTACAGAATTAAAACATACAACAATCAATACATTACAGAATTAAAACATACAACAATCAATACATTACAGAATTAAAACATACAACAATCAATACATTACAGAATTAAAACATACAACAATCAATACATTACGGAATTAAAACATACTACAATACAATAACATGATCCAGCCTAAAAAAAGCATTTACACTCCTCTGTAACAGAGTCTCCCATCAATATTTTAAATTCATTCAGTGGCACTAACATATCTAGAGGAAGCATGGATTGTAGACTATTCCATGCCTCTGGTGCACAAGAAGAGAAGGCAGTCTTGCCTAATACTGTGAATGTCCTGGGGACTTTAAGTAGCAACACCTAGCAGACCAGGTATGGTAACTGCTGCTGTTGAAGGAGACCAGACTACAGAGGTAAAGAGGGAGTTTACCCAAAAGGAATGTGTAGATGAACACATACAAATGTAAATTTCTGCACATATAACGTGAGGTCCAACCTACCATTTGGTACAATGTGCAATGATGGGTGAGTGACTTGGCATTTGTAATAGAGTTCCTTTAGCACGTGTGTAACACTTTAACGCTTCCCCTTTCTCTAAATCAAACACTCAAACACTCAATCAATCAAATGTATTCATAAAACCGATGTCACAAAGTCCTGTACAGAAACCCAGCCTAAAACCCCAAACAGCAAACAATGCAGATGTAGAAGCACGGTGGCTAGGAAAAACTCCCTAGGAAGAAACCTAGAGAGGAACCAGGCTCTGAGGGGTGGCCAGTCATCTTCTGGCTATGCCGGGTGGAGATTATAACAGAACATGGCCAAGATGTTCAAACGTTCATAGATGACCAACAGGGTCAAATAACAATAATCACAGTGGTTGTAGAGGGTGCAACAGGTCAGCACCTCAGGAGTAAATGTCAGTTGGCTTTTATAGCCGAACATTCAGAGTTAGAGACAGCAGGTGCGGTAGAGAGAGAGAGTTGGAAAAACAGCATTTCCGGGACAATGTAGCACGTCCAGTGAACAGGTCAGGATTCCATAGCCGCAGGCAGAACAGTTGAAACTGAAGCAGCAGCACGACCAGGTGGACTGGGGACAGCAAGGAGTCATCAGGCCAGGTAGTTCTGAGGCATGGTCCTAGGGCTCAGGTCCTCCGAGAGAAGAGAAAATAGAAAGAGAGAGAGAGAGAATTAGAGGGAGCATACTTAAATTCACACAGGACCCTGGATGAGACAGGAGAAATACTCCAGATATAACAGACTGACCTTAGCCCCCCGACACATAAACTATTGCAGCATAATTACTGGAAGCTGAGACAGGAAGGATCGGGAGACACTGTGTCTCCGTCCGACGATACCCCCGGACAGGGCCAACCAGGCATGATATAACCCCGCCCACTTTGCCAATGCACAGCCTCCACCCCACTAGAGGGATATCTTCAAACCACCAACTTACTACCCTGAGACAAGGCTGAGTATAGCCCACAAAGATCTCCCCCACGGCACGAACCCGAGGGGGAACGCCAACCCAGACAGGAAGATCACGTCAGTGACTCAACCCACTCAAGTGACGCACCCCTCCTAGGGACGGCATGTGTAACACTCTAACGCTTCCCCTTTCTCTATATCAAACACTACCCTGCCATGTGTAGCATATGCATTTCAATTAACAGGTGTGGCTTGTTCATTTGTGGAATTTCTTTCCTTCTTAATGCATTTGAGCCAATCAGTTGTGTTGTGACAAGGTAAGGGTGGTATACAGTAGATAGCCCTATTTGGAAAAATACCAAGTCCATATTGAGGCAAGAACAGCTGAAATATGCAAAGAGAAAGGACAGTCCATCATTACTTTAAGACATGAAGGTCAGTCAATCTGGAAAATGTCAAGAACTTTGAAAGTGTCTTTAAGTGCAGTTGCAAAAACCATCAAGTGCTATGATGAAACTGGCTCTCCACCACAGGAAAGGAAGACCCAGAGTTACCTCTGCTGCAGAGGATAAGTTCATTAGAGTTACCAGCCTCAGAAATGGCAGCCCAAATAAATGCTTCACAGAGTTCAAGTAACAGACACATCTCAACATCAACTGTTCAGAGGAGACTGCGTGAATCAGGCCTTCATGGTCGAATTGTTGCAAAGAAACCATTACTAAAGGACACCAATAAGAAGAACAAACTTGCTTGGGCCAAGAAACATGAGCAATGGACATTAGACTCATCTGACCTTTGGTCTGATGAGTCCAAATTGGAGATTTTTGGTTCCAACTGCCGTGTCTTTGTGAGACGCGGAGTAGGTGAACGGATGATCTCCGCATGTGTGGCTCCCACTGTGAAGCATGGAGGAGGAGGTGTGTTGGTGTGGGGGTGCTTTGCTGGTGACACTGTCTGTGATTTATTTAGAATTCAAGGCACTCTTAACCAGCATGGCTACCACAGCATTCTGCAACGATACACCATCCTATCTGGTTTGCACTTAGTGGGACTATCATTTGTTTTTCAACAGGACAATGACTCAAAACACACCTCCAGGCTGTGTAAAGGCTATTTGACCAAGAAGGAGAGTGATGGAGTGCTGCATCAAATGACCTGGCCTCCACAATCACCCAACCTCAACCCAATTGAGATGGTTTGGGATGAGTTGGACCACAGATTGAAGAAAAAGCAGCCAACAAGTACTCCGCATATGTGGGAACTCCTTCAAGACTGTTGGAAAAGCATTCCAGGTGAAGCTGGTTGAGAGAATGCCAAGAGTGTGCAACGCTGTCTACATGATTCCATATGTGTTATTTCCTAGTTTTGATGTCTTCACTATTATTCTACAATGTAGAAAATAGTAAAAATAAAGAAAAACCCTTGATTGAGTAGCTGTGTCCAAACTTTTGACTGGTACTGTATATGGAGGGGATCTGTAACACTACCCCCCCCCCCCACCCCCTCTCTCAGAGCTCCTAGTTACTTGGATGGGATGGACGGGCCATTCTCCCTAGCAGCGCTGCCCTACAGCCAGATGAATGAGCTGCTGAACCGCCCTGGGGACAGAATGTACACAAGACCCCATGACCCCCCACCACCACCCCCTATGCACCATCTGGGAGACATCAAACCCCCCTCCATGATCAGGTGGGTATCACACACACACACACATACACACACACACACACACACACACACAGAGGCACACACGCAAGGGGTGGCAGGTAGCCTAGTGGTTAGAGCATTGGACTAGTAACCAAAATGTTGCAAGATCAAATTCCTGAGCTGACAAGGTAAAAATATGTCAGTCTGCCCCTGAACAAGGCAGTTAACCCACTGTTCCCCGGCAGGCCACCATTGAAAGTAAGAATTTGTTCTTATCTGACTTGCCTAGTTAAATAAAGCAAACTAGAGAATGTGTTACCACATGGGAGTGTCTCCCCATCACCTACCTGGTTTTGTGGCTTTGAGAATGCCTTTCACTCCAAATGGATACAAGTCTCTTCTTCTGTTTCCAGTCAGTTGTTTTCTCTACTCTGTTGTTCTCTTCTACTCATGGGTTGCATGTTTCCTCACAATGTTGTTTTGAACATTTGTTTTGGACTGATGACCGACTGAGCATATCGTCAATGAGCACTGTTGAAGATTTCATCAAAAGTCCAATACAGTGGCTTGGAAATACAATGGCATTCAAGTGTAGGCAAATAAATAGTAGGAAAACCTTTGGTTATAATTTTGATGTCACCAGATTGACTTTAGATGCAGTATAACGTTAGCTATTTAGCTAAGATTGAGGGGAGGAGGTAACAATACTTCGTATGAAGTGCCTACATTATTACACATATTATGCATTAATTGTGGAAATAAATTGATGAGGTGACTCTGGGATGCTGGCCTTCTAGGCAGAGTTGCAAAGAAAAAGCCATATCTCAGACTGGCCAACAAAAAGAAAATATTAAGATGGGCAAAAGAACACAGACATTGGACAGATGAACTCTGGATCCCGGAGACGCCTCGTCACTGTTGACGTTGAGACTGGTGTTTTGCGGGTACTATTTCATGAAGCTGCCAGTTGAGAACTTGTGAGGCGTCTGTTTCTCAAACTAGACACTCTACTGTACCTGTCCTCTTGCTCAGTTGTGCACCGGGGCCTCCCACTCCTCTTTCTATTCTGGTTAGAGACAGTTTGCGCTGTTCTGTGAAAGAAGTAGTACACAGCGTTGTACCAGATCTTTAGTTTCTTGGCAATTTCTCGCATGGAATAGCCTTAATTTCTCAGAACAAGAATAGACTGACGAGTTTCAGAAGAAAGTACTTTGTTTCTGGCCATTTTGAGCCTGTAATCGAACCCACAAATGCTGATTCTCCAGATACTCAACTAGTCTAAAGAAGGCCAGGTGTATTGCTTCTTTAATTAGCACAACAGTTTGCTAACTGTGCTAACATAATTGCAAAAGGGTTTTCTAATGATCAATTAGCCTTTTAAAATAATACACTTGGATTAGCTAACACAATGTGCCATTGGAATACAGAATCGTTCAATGGCCCTAGGATCCAGGTGGACAGAGGTGGTCTGCCAGTCACTGGGACGACAACCCAACTTGGGATGGGGGGAGGTTTTAGCGAGTGGAATAGTGAAGAACAATTGGAGGTTTACTCAGTAGCAGTGCCAATCCTGTATCAATAGTACAGTTATATAGACACTCAGTCATCATGGTGCTTATTAATGGTAAGTTTACAAACATATGATAAATCGAATTTCAACTTGTATCTCATTATGGTAAATGGGGAAATAAGTATAGCCAGTTATAATTGTAATATCTTAGAAGATAATAAGAAAAGACGATCAGTATTTACCTGGCTGAAAGAGAAGGAATATAACATCTATTGTTTACAGGAAACTCATTCACCAATTTTAGATGAAGTTGTGTGGAAAAAGGACTACGGGGGCAAGATACACTTCTCCTATGGGCAAAGAAACTGAAAAGGGGTGATGATATTAATTAACAATATATTTGATCCAAATGTGCAAATTGTCCAAACAGATTCAGAAGGTAAATTGATTATTTTAAATATGTTATTGGATCATAAACCGATTTGGCTCATTAATCTATTTTGGTGAAAAGAGTTCATATTAACAAAGGAATAGAGGGATTAATACTACCGATAGATGGAAATAAAAACTGTACCATAGAGACACAGAATAAGTTAGAGGAAAAGCAAAAATATCAAGTGTAATGTATTATAAAAAATAAAGCAAACTGGATGGAATATGGGGAAACAATTTTTAATCTTCAACATAGAAATGTTATCAAAAATCATTTACTGAAACTTGTTACAAATGACTGAGTCACCCACGATTCACCAGTCTTGTTTCAGTCTCCTCCATCTCCACTTACCAAAGTTTATTGTAAGGATTTATTTTCTATTAATAATGTCAAATGAACAGCTGTACAGAAAGACTCATGGAAGGCCAAATTACCGAGGAGGAACTTCTTGATGCAATTAAAGCCTTTAAGTCCGGGAAAACTCCAGGACTGGATGCCATACCAGTGGAGGTATACCCAAACCTTAATGATGTTCTCAGAGGACCATTATTACTGTAGCATGTTTTAACCACTCCTATAAAAAAATATATATAATTTACCTAGGCAAGTCAGTTAAGAACAAATTCTTATTTACAATGACGTCCTACTGGGGAACTGTGGGTTAACTGCCTTGTTCAGGGGCAGAACAACAGATTTTTACCTTGTCAGCTCGGAGATTCAATCTAGTAACCTTTTGGTTACTGGCCCAATATTCTAAGCACAAGGCTACCATCCCTTCATCCTTCTCCCTCGCTCCACTACCCCATCCCTTCATCCTTCTCCCTCGCTCCACTACCCCCCATCCCTTCATCCTTCTCCCTCGCTCCACTAACCCATCCCTTCATCCTTCTCCCTCGCTCCACTACCCCCATCCCTTCATCCTTCTCCCTCGCTTCTCTACCCCATCCCTTCATCCTTCTCCCTCGCTCCACTACCACATCCCTTCATCCTTCTCCCTCGCTCCACTACCCCATCCCTTCATCCTTCTCCCTCGCTCCACTACCCCATCCCTTCATCCTTCTCCCTCCCTACACTACCCCATCCCTTCATCCTTCTCCCTCGCTCCACTACCCCATCCCTTCATCCTTCTCCCTCGCTCCACTACCCCCATCCAGAATCCATCCCTTCATCCTTCTCCCTCGCTCCACTACCCCCCATCCCTTCATCCTTCTCCCTCGCTCCACTACCCCATCCCTTCATCCTTCTCCCTCGCTCCACTACCACATCCCTTCATCCTTCTCCCTCGCTCCACTACCCCATCCCTTCATCCTTCTCCCTCGCTCCACTACCCCATCCCTTCATCCTTCTCCCTCGCTCCACTACCCCATCCCTTCATCCTTCTCCCTCCCTCCACTACCCCATCCCTTCATCCTTCTCCCTCGCTCCACTACCCCATCCCTTCATCCTTCTCCCTCGCTCCACTACCCCATCCAGAATCCATCCCTTCATCCTTCTCCCTCGCTCCACTACCCCCCATCCCTTCATCCTTCTCCCTCGCTCCACTACCCCATCCCTTCATCCTTCTCCCTCGCTCCACTACCCCATCCCTTCATCCTTCTCCCTCGCTCCACTACCCCATCCCTTCATCCTTCTCCCTCGCTCCACTACCCCCCATCCCTTCATCCTTCTCCCTCGCTCCACTACCCCATCCCTTCATCCTTCTCCCTCGCTCCACTACCCCCCATCCCTTCATCCTTCTCCCTCGCTCCACTACCCCATCCCTTCATCCTTCTCCCTCGCTCCACTACCCCCATCCAGAATCCATCCCTTCACCAATTTTGGCCCATTCCTCCTGACAGAGCTGTTATAACTGAGTCAGGTTTGTAGGCCTCCTTGCTCGCACATGCTTTTTCAGTTCTGCCCACAGATTTTCTATAGGATTGAGGTCAGGGCTTTGTGATGGCCACTCCAATACCTCCAAGACTTTGTTGTCCATAAGCCATTTTGCCACAACTTTGGAAGTATGCTTGGGGTCATTGTCCATATGGAAGACCCATTTGCAACCAAGCTTTAACTTCCTGACTGATGTCTTGAGATGTTTCTTCAATATATCCAAATATTTTTCCTGCCTCATGATGCCATCTATTTTGTGAAGTGCACCAGTCCCTCCTGCAGCAAGCACCCCCACAACATGATGCTGCCACCCCCGTGCTTCACGGTTGGGATGGTGTTCTTCAGCTTGGAAGCGTCCCCCCTTTTCCTCCAAACATAACCATGGTCATTATGGCCAGACAGTTCTATTTTTGTTTCATCAGACCAGAGGACATTTCTCCAAAAAGTACGATCTTTGTACTTTGCAGTTGCAAACCGTAGTCTGGCTTTTTTATGGCGGTTTTGGAGCAGTGGCTTCTTCCTTGCTGAGCGGCCTTTCAGGTTATGTCGATATAGGACTCGTTTTACTGTGGATATAGATACTTTTGTACCTGTTTACGCCAGCATCTTCACAAGGTCCTTTGCTGTTGTTCTGGGATTGATTTGCACTTTTCGCACCAGGGTACGTTCATCTCTAGGTGACAGAACGCGTCTCCGTTCCTGAGCCGTATGACGGCTGCGTGGTGAACGTGATGAACGTGGTACCTTCAGGCGTTTGGAAATTGCTCCCAAGAATGAACTAGACTTGTGGAGGTCTACAATTTTTTTCCTGAGGTCTTGGCTGATTTCTTTTGATTTCCCCATGATGTCAAGCAAAGAGCCACTGAGTTTGAAGGTAGGCCTTGAAATACATCCACAGGTACACCTCCAATTGACTCAAATGATGTCAATTAGCCTATCAGAAGCTTCTAAAGCCATGACATCATTTTCTGGAATTTTCCAAGCTGTTTAAAGGCACAGTCAACTTAGTGTATGTAAACTTCCGACCCATTGGAATTGTGATAAAATGAATTATACGTGAAATAATCTGTCTGTAAACAATTGTTGGAAAAATTACTTGAGTCATGCACAAAGTAGATGTCCTAACCGACTTGCCAAAACTATAGTTTGTTAACAAGACATTTGAGAAGTGGCTGAAAAACAAGTTTTAATGACTCCAACCTAAGTGTATGTAAACTTCAGACTTCAACTGTATATACTGTATTTTAGTCAATGCCACTCCGACATTGCTTGTCCTAATATTTACATATTTCTTAATTCCATTATTTGGACATGGATGATACATTTGAGATAATATAAGACAAGTACTGGAAACAATAGAACACTATGAAGAATCTGTGAAACCAGGCCTGGTATTCATAGCTGATTTTGAAAAGGCTTCTGATAAAGTGCGACTGGAATTTATATACAAATGCCTGGAATATTTGAATTTCAGAGAATATCTTATACAATGGGTGAAAGTTATTAATAGTAACCCTAGGTGTAAAATAGTAATTCATATTTCTCAGAAAGTATTAAACTGTCAAAAAGAGCTAAACAAGGTTGTCCACTATCAGCATATTAACAGGTCATTCAGAAAGTATTCAGACCCCCTGACGTTTTCCACATTTTGTTACGTTACAACCTTATTCTAAAATGGATTTAAAAAAACATTTTTCACATCAATCTACACACAATACCTCATAATGACAAAGCGAAAAACATATTTTTAGCAAATGTATTAAAAATAAAAACAGAAATACCTTATTTACATAAGTATTCAGATCCTTTGCTATGGGACTCAAAATTGAGGTCAGGTGCATCCTGTTTCCATTGATCATCCTTGAGATGTTTCGACAACTTGATTGGAGTCCACCTGTGGTAAATTCAATTGATTGGACATGATTTGGAAAGGCACACACCTGTTGTCACGTTCCTGACCTGTTTTCTGTTATTTTTGTATGTGTTTAGTTGGTCAGGGCGTGAGTTGGGGTGGGCATTCTATGTTTTGTGTTTCTATGTTTAGGTCATTTGTAATTAGCCTTATATGGTTCTCAATCAGGGACAGGTGTTTGACGTTTCCTCTGATTGAGAACCATATAAAGGTAGGCTGTTCACACTGTTTGTTTGTGGGTGGTTGTCTTCCGTGTCTGTGTCTGTGCACCACATGGGACTGTTTCGTTTGTTCGTTCGTTTGTGTCATCTGTACCTGTTCATGCGTTCTTCGTGTTATGTAAGTTCGTTTTGTTCAGGTCTGTTGACTTCGTTTATTATTTTGTAAATTCTCAAGTGTGTTTAGTTTTCGTCTGGTTTAATAAATATCATGTCGTATCACAACGCTGCGCTTTGGGTCCAATCCCTACTCCTCCTCTTCGGACAAAGAGGAGGAGGACAACCGTTACACCTGTCTATTTAAGGTCCCACAGTTTACAGTGCATGTCAGAGCAAAAACAGCGACGCCCCCCCATCCAACCTGACAGAGCTTGAGAGGATATTCAGAGAAGACTGAGAGAAACTCCCCAAATACAGGTGTGCCAAGCTCGAGGCTGTAATCTCTGCCAAAGGTGTTTCAACAAAGTACTGAGTAAAGGGTCTGAAAAGGGTAAAGGGTCTGAATACCTATGAATACTTATTTTACATTTTTTTGCACCTTTATTTAATCTTTATTTAACTAGGCAAGTCAGTTAAGAACACATTGTTATTTTAAATGACGGCCTAGGAACGGTGGGTTAACTGCCTTGTTCAGGGGCAGAACGACAGATTTTTATCTTGTCAGCTCGGGGGATTCAATCTTGCAACCTTACAGTTAACTAGTCCAACGCAATAACGACCTGCCTCTCTCTCGTTGCACTCCACGAGGAGCCTGCCTGTTACGCGAATGCAGTAAGCCAAGGTAATTTGCTAGCTAGCATTAAACTTATCTTATAAAAAACAATCAATCAATCATAATCACTAGTTAACTACACATGGTTGATGATATTACTGGTTTATCTAGCGTGTCCTGCGTTGCATATAATCGATGCGGTGCGTATCGTTGCTCCAATGTGTACCTCACCATAAACATCAATGCTTTCTTAAAATCAATACACAGAAGTATATATTTTTAAACCTGCATATTTAGCTAAAAGAAATCCAGGTTAGCAGGCATTATTAACCAGGTGAAATTGTGTCACTTCTCTTGCGTTCTTTGCACACAGAACGGTTCCGTATTTCACTGAAAGAATAAACGTCTAGTTTTCAAAATGAAAGTTTCCGGATTCGACCATATTAATGACCTAAGGCTCGTATTTCTGTGTGTTATTATGTTATAACTAAGTCTATGATTTGACAGAGCAGTCTGACTGAGCGGTGGTAGGCAGCAGCAGGCTCGTAAGCATTCATTCAAACAGCACTTTCGTGCGTTTTGCCAGCAGCTCTTCGTTGTGCTTCAAGCATTGCGCTGTTTATGACTTCAAGCCTATCAACTCCCGAGATTAGGCTGGTGTAACCGATGTGAAATGGCTAGTTAGTTAGCGGGGTGCACGCTAATAGCGTTTCAATCCTCACTCGCTCTGAGACTTGGAGTGGTTGTTCCCCTTGCTCTGCATGGGTAACGCTGCTTCGAGGGTGGCTGTTGTCGATGTGTTCCTGGTTCGAGCCCAGGTAGGAGGGAGGAGAGGGACGGAAGCTATACTGTTACACTGGCAATACTAAAGTGCCTATAAGAACATCCAATAGTCAAAGGTATATGAAATACAAATGGTATAGAGAGAAATAGTCCTAAAATTCCTATAATAACTACAACCTAAAACTTCTTACCTGGGAATATTGAAGACTCATGTTAAAAGGAACCACCAGCTTTCATATGTTCTCATGTTCTGAGCAAGGAACTTAAAAGTTAGCTTTCTTACATGGCACATATTGCACTTTTACTTTCTTCTCCAACACTTTGTTTTTGCATTATTTAACCAAATTGAACATGTTTCATTATTATTTATTATTATTAGTAGTAGTATTAGTATTGTTGTCATTATTTTGTCATTATTGTCATTATTTGTCATTATTGTCATTATTACAAATACATTTTAAAAATCGGCCGATTAATCGGTATCTGCTTTTTTTGGTCCTCCAATAATCGTATCGGTATTGGCGTTGAAAAATCATAATCGGTCGACCTCTAATAGCCAGTTGTGTTGAGTTTTGTTCTGCTCAACTCTGATGATGGGGACGTGAGCAGCTACAGGTGTGTTTCACATCTCCGGAATTTTCTGCTACGTTGAAGCGCAGGCAGAGGAAAGGAGGGAGGGATGATGGGTGGATTCTGGATGGGGGGGTAGTGGAGCGAGGGAGAAGGATGATGGGTGGATTCTGGATGGGGGGTAGTGGAGCGAGGGAGAAGGATGATGGGATGGATTCTGGATGGGGGGGTAGTGGAGCGAGGGAGAAGGATGATGGGTGGATTCTGGATGGAGGTAGTGGAGCGAGGGAGAAGGATGATGGGTGGATTCTGGATGGAGGTAGTGGAGCGAGGGAGAAGGATGATGGGTGGATTCTGGATGGGGGGGTAGTGGAGCGAGGGAGAAGGATGATGGGTGGATTCTGGATGGGGGGTAGTGGAGCGAGGGAGAAGGATGATGGGTGGATTCTGGATGGAGGTAGTGGAGCGAGGGAGAATGATGATGGGTGGATTCTGGATGGGGGGTAGTGGAGCGAGGGAGACGGATGATGGGTGGATTCTGGATGGGGGGTAGTGGAGCGAGGGAGAAGGATGATGGGTGGATTCTGGATGGAGGTAGTGGAGCGAGGGAGAAGGATGATGGGTGGATTCTGGATGGGGGGGTAGTGGAGCGAGGGAGGAGGATGATGGGATGGGGGAGCAGTGGAGCGAGGGAGAAGGATGAAGGGATGGGGTAGTGGAGCGAAGGATGAAGGGATGGATTCTGGATGGGGGGTAGTGGAGCGAGGGAGAAGGATGATGGGTGGATTCTGGATGGAGGTAGTGGAGCGAGGGAGAAGGATGATGGGTGGATTCTGGATGGGGGGTAGTGGAGCGAGGGAGAAGGATGATGGGTGGATTCTGGATGGGGGGTAGTGGAGCGAGGGAGAAGGATGATGGGTGGATTCTGGATGGGGGGTAGTGGAGCGAGGGAGAAGGATGATGGGTGGATTCTGGATGGGGGGGTAGTGGAGCGAGGGAGAAGGATGATGGGTGGATTCTGGATGGGGGTAGTGGAGCGAGGGAGAAGGATGATGGGTGGATTCTGGATGGGGGTAGTGGAGCGAGGGAGAAGGATGATGGGTGGATTCTGGATGGGGGTAGTGGAGCGAGGGAGAAGGATGATGGGGGGGTAGTGGAGCGAGGGAGAAGGATGAAGGGATGGGGTAGTGGAGCGAGGGAGAAGGATGAATGGATGGGGGGTAGTGGAGCGAGGGAGAAGGATGAAGGGATGGGGTAGTGGAGCGAGGGAGAAGGATGAAGGGATGGGGTAGTGGAGCAAGGGAGAAGGATGAAGGGATGGGGTAGTGGAGCGAGGGAGAAGGATGAAGGGATGGGGTAGTGGAGCGAAGGATGAAGGGATGGATTCTGGATGGAGGTAGTGGAGCGAGGGAGAAGGATGAAGGGATGGATTCTGGATGGGGGGTAGTGGAGCGAGGGAGAAGGATGAAGGGATGGGGTAGTGGAGCGAGGGAGAGGGATGAAGGGATGGGGGGTAGTGGAGCGAGGGAGAAGGATGAAGGGATGGGGGGTAGTGGAGCGAGGGAGAAGGATGAAGGGATGGGGTAGTGGAGCGAGGGAGAAGGATGAAGGGATGGGGGGTAGTGGAGCGAGGGAGAAGGATGAAGGGATGGGGTAGTGGAGCGAGGGAGAAGGATGAAGGGATGGGGTAGTGGAGCGAGGGAGAAGGATGAAGGGATGGGGTAGTGGAGCGAGGGAGAAGGATGAAGGGATGGATTAGCTTGTTGTACTTTGAGTGTACAACAAGAGTACAAGGTATTCTCTTGACTCTCCATCTTCCTGTTATCTCTGCTAGATTTCCTTCATTTCTTGCTCCCTCTCTCCCACCTGATATATATTTGTCACATCTTCTCTGTTAGTGCACTGCAGTTCAGTTAGCTTTCAATTAACAGTAACTCTGTCTTTCTCTCTTCCCTCTCCTCAGCTCCAGTTCAGGTTTTTCAGACAGCAGACCCCAATCTCCAGCACAGACTCACGGCTTCAACTCCAACACACCTCCCCCTCCGCCACCCCCCTTGCCCCCTCCACCTCCTCCCTTGCCTTCCATGTCTGGTTTTGGCCCTCGGGGCACCCCTCCTCCCCCTATTCCTCCTCTACCCGTCCAGCAGCAGCCACCGGCCATCCCCCCTCCCCCTGCCCCTCTCCAGATCGCCCCTGGCGTCCTCCACCCTGCCCCTCCCCCAGTGGCACCTCCCCTCCACATCTCCTCCCCAGCCCGTCTCCAGCAGGTCCTGGACAGGGGCCCGACCCCTGGCCAATCAGATGGCACCGTGCTACCTCCTCCGCCCCCTCCCCCGCCCCTCCCAGGAGTGCGGAGCTCCTCCCCCTGCCCACCGGGCCCACCTCCCGTGCCTTCCTTCCTGTCAGGTGCCATGGCGTCCCCGCTCTCTCACTCCGGGGGGAAAAAACACTCCGCCAACCTGCCGCCCATCAGCGATGCACGCAGTGTCCTATTGGAGGCCATCCGCAAAGGTGGGTGGGGCCTCGGTGTAACAGCCAGTAGATCTGTTTATTGTGCATGACTGTCAATGTGCGTAGTCATTGGACAGTTTTATAACAGAAGAAAGCTGATACATTCTCTCTTGTAGATTGCAGTAATCCCTCTCTCCTTCGCTCCCCCAGGTATCCAGCTCCGGAAGGTGGAGGAGCAAAGAGAGCAGGAGGCAGCCAAACACGAGCGTGTGGGGAACGACGTGGCCACCATCCTGTCCCGACGCATTGCCGTCGAGTACTCCGACTCAGAGGACGAGTCCGAGTTCGACGAGGGAGACTGGATGGAGTGAATGAGATGGAGGGAGAGGAAAAGAAAAGAGAGGGGGACAAAAGGCAAAACTGTCACCCAACTGTACCCCCTTTAGAGATGTCAGAATCCATCCTTACATCCACTATCCTCTGTCAGTCCTGTTTTACACCCTCACCTGTCATACCACACCTCTCTCTCTCGCCCTCTTGCTCTCTCTCCCCCTCTCTCCCCCTATTTTTCCTCCATCTCTCTCTTTTTCCCTCTCTACACCTCCCTCTCTTTCTCTCCCTCTCTACCTCTCTCCCTATTTCTCTCTCCTCCCCCTCTCTCTATTCTCTCCCTTCCTCTCCCTCTACACTTCCCTCTCTCTTTCTCTCTGTCCCTCTCGTTCTCTGTCATATACTGTTCTTGGTGTGTTTGTAGGAAAATATCAATTTCAGTTGTTTGTTCCCCATGTTCTGGTCGGGAAATGTTTTTGTACTCATTTTCTACACTACTACACATTGTTCAGTGGCTCTTATGTTATTTTCCTTCTTTATCCTCCAATTGTATGACATCCTCCTCATGTACAGTTGTTTAAAAAATGACCGTTAACCAAACAATTTTTTTTGTTTCCGATAACCTTTTAAAGAAAAGCTATTAACAACTACATGTTTTTTTATTTCCTTTGTTTCTTGCTGTTGAGTGTCAACGTGACGAGGTGGCCTGATTCTTCTGTCCTTAGTTCTGATACTATCCTGCCACCTGGTGGGCCAAAGTGGAGGTGAATTGATTCTGTATTTTATTATCTCTATTTTGAGTTTCTTTTCTTACAGAAAAACACTTGCAGTTTTTAAATGGGCCAGTTGTTGCCAATATGAACCACTTGAAGGATGGTAGCCATCCTGAATATCAGTCGGCTGTGGTTGTTTGCTGAGGAGATTTATTGGAGTCGTTGTTTGTTTTTATATTATCAGGATTTTACTTATCACCTCAGAACAAGGAAATATTGTGATGATAGTATGATATGTTATGTGATGATTGTTGTATGATTGTGATGATGAAGATAAAGAAGGATAATTGTGAGACATTAGAAGGAAGTTATTAAGTGATCCGAGCTAATCTATGTTAATCGTTCCCTTATGTCACCCAAGGACGTGTCTGTCAAGTTTAGCCAAATGTTTTATTATCTAGGTATGTGTGTCCTCAAAGAGCCACCGTAATGTATCTTGGCAGCAAGGAAGTATCATGAAGTTTGGAGCCATATGGTATACTATACTAGACTAGTGTCTGACCAACAGGAACCACTTTACAGTAGTGGCTGACCAATAAGAACCACTTTACTGTAGTGCTGACCAACAGGAACCACTTTACAGTAGAGTCTGACCAATAAGAACCACTTTACAGAATGGATATCAAAGGCAGCTTATTTCCCAGGGTCCCCCACTCTGTGTGTGCTGACTAACAAGAAGCCTTACCTCGTTTGACTCTAGAACACTAACTAACTGTTACTATGAAGAATATAAATAAATGAACAGCATGGGTCTACCTGTGTTTCTGCTGCCCAAGGGGGCGGGACTCTGAAGAGAAAGAATGATTTATCTGCCTTCACTGCCCCCTTTGAAGAAGATGATGTCTGCCGTCCTTTTCTTTCTCTCTTCCTACTTTCTCTCTCTTCAACTTGCCTTATTGTTTGTACAGACGTATTGTTGAGTTCATGAATGTATCGTGCTGTTACTACTTTTTGCCTGCACTCGTATGGATTAGCTGTTTCTATGTTTGGGGACGGGGAAACCGAACCCTGGGTTAAAAAAATATCAAACCGTGTAACATGTAACTTATGTAATTGTAACAGTTTGCTTGAATTAATAAAAGCTAATGTTATGTTTCAGGAGTTGTTGTTTTGTGTTTTATTCTTTACTCATATATACGATAGATAGCTGATCCAGGGTTAGTCATTCCATCTAAAGCCCCCAAACACCCGATCTCACTTCATGAACCATGAGGTAACCACTGATCCAGGGCCTGTGTGTGCTTTTCGGTAGTGGTGTACCCAAAGGGCTACGGTTCAGAGACGTCTTCCTGAATCAGTAATGGGGACACCATGCATTACACCTCATGACGATAACCTTCCCTCTCTTCACTCTCTCAAACACAAACAGATTTCAGTACTAGACAGATTTCGGATCTTAATTTGACCTAATTTGTCACAGCAAAATAGTCCTGCAGTAACAAGATTTGAACATTTAGTCCATAATGTTGCTTGGTAAGGCTATTAGCTGGCCAAAAGTAGGCAACATGAATATTGTTAATATAACCGTGTTAATGTGGGTTTTCACTGATTTTATGTCAATCATGAAGCTCATCTGCAGTAAAATTCTCAGCAACAAAGTGATCCAATTAAGATTCCACATCTGTATGTATAAACTGCCTATGTGAAGTTAAATCCATTCTTGGTGCACAAGTGGTGCAGGGGGGCTGCTGCAGGGAGGCTGCTGCTGCAGGGGAGCTGCTGCAGGGGGGGCTGCTGCAGGGGGGCTGCTGCAGGGGAGCTCCATCTGTAACCACAACGTAACCTCTCCTGGAGACACTTATTTATTGTGTCACACGCACACACATGCACACACGCACACACATGCACGCACGCACGTACACGTACACACACACACACACACACGCACGCTCTTTTTGATACATCAGCTGTAGGTCTGCTAGGATTAAGAGGGAATACATTTCTTCACAATCACACTGTTCTGGCGCATGAGGCTTATTTAAATCAGTGTGGGTGCCTGTGTGAGTGTGTCTGCCTGTGTGTGTGTGTGTGTGTGTGTGTGTGTGTGTGTGTGTGTGTGTGTGTGTGCGTGCGTGCGTGCGTGCGTGCGTGCGTGCGTGCGTGCGTGTGCGTGTGTGTGTGTGTGTGTGTAAGAAAGAATGGTATGAGGGAGGGAGAGATTCAATCACTAGATAGTCATAGCAAAGTAAATATAAATGTGAATATTATTATTCATGCCTGTAGGGAGTCTTCTTATAGTTTCTCTAACTCCGGCCTTGTTGGCAACATTTACTCTTCCTGCTATGTCTTTCACACAATACATTCACACGAGAAAGTGAGTTGAATCAGTGATATTGTTGCCTTTCCTCCTCCTGCTTCCTGGCCTAGAGGGCTCCATTTATTGGCCTAAAATTTTGTGTAACATGTGAGGACCTCATGGGCCAGTTTCCCAGACACAGATTAAGCCTTGTCCTGGCTCAATAGAGCATGTCAATTTAAAGTGTTTTTTAGTCCAGGACTATGTGTAATCGGTGTCCAGGAAACTAGCCCCATTAGTGTAAAAAAAAAAATGACCACGCACTCCCTCCCATCCACACACTTGGCACAGATCTGTTGTAAAGGTTGTGTAACACTGCCCTCTGCTGGCTCAGGTAGACTCATATGATGAGCTACTCTCAAGCGCTCTGACTAAATCAATGTCCCCAGTAGATGGTAGCAACATGCTTTCTATGTCAGTGACACTGCCTGACTTCTGGTGCCAGACCAAAGCCCATTTATTATACATGTACAGTGTCCATAGGACAGACTCTTTGTCAGCAGTAAGGCAACTCCTGCTGAGCCCGAGGCTGTCCTAATACGGCCACCATATTCATTATTTGTGTGAAAACATCATTGCACTGAGCAGCTTTTGGGTGAATATCAATAGTCTCAAGTGGCTTCCTTGCCTCGTCTCTTCCCCGTGTCTCCTTCCCTCGTCTCCTTTCCTCCATTTGCTCTGACAGGTGACAGGTGAAAGCACATTCCTGGTAGTTATCCACCATATTGCTTTCTGCTGTGTTTATTGTTATTTTTATGTTTCAGACCAGTAAAGATGAAGGAGAAGAGAAAAGGAGAGAGAAACATTTTAGAGTACTGAGATGCACCCATAGTTTTTCTATGGTGAGGGTGCACAAACGTTCATGAAGGTTTGTACTTACCTAAATTATTTGATTTACCACAAAGTAATGGCTCAGACAGGCATACTGGGATGGAAGTCAGACGTTGGTGTGGCTCGTTTGGTATAGGGGCATGTTCAGAGGGCATGAAGCGAGGCATCTGTAAAAAAATAAAATAAAATAAAAAAGACAGGGAATAGAAGCATTATGGTGGCTGCATTTCAAGAGGGTCATTTCCTAATGTCCTTTGGAGGAAGGATGTTTGACATTTTTATCTAATGAAAGGATACAGATATCAAATATCTGATGGTAGTATGGCTCAGTCCGGTAAGGCAGGCAGCCAGGGATGGGAGATTGGCGGTGGTAACCGTGGTATACTCCGAGTTGATATGCACGTAATAATAAGGAATTCCCCTCGACCACGGCCACAAGAAAACAAACATTATTTCCAATTGATCCCCATTGTAAAAGAGCCAACTACGTTGTTGATTTTCTGTTATTGAGAAATAACAAAACAATGCCGAAAATCTGCTGTGTTATTCAATGTACATGTAAGCAGATCAAAAATCCCAACCTACAGTTCCCAATGAAACTCTCGACCCGCTCCACTACAGCCCCGTCGATGTTAATGGGTAGAGCAGCGTTTTATTATGGACATACTTCTCCCCATCTTAGCTACTGTTGTATCAATATTTTTTGACCATGACAGTTTACAATCCAGGGTTACTCCAAGCAGTTTAGTCACCTCAACTTGCTCAATTTCCACATTTATTTTTTACAAGATTTAGTTGAGGTTTAGGGTTTAATGAATGCTTTGTTCCAAATACAATGCTTTTAGTTTTAGAAATATTTAGGACTAACCTATTCCTTGCCACACACTCTGAAACGAACTGCAACTCTTTAAGCTGTAGTAGCTGACATGTATAGTGTTGAGTTATCCACATACATAGGCACACTGGCTTTACTGAAAGCCAGTGACATGTCATTAGTAAAGATTGAAAAAAGTAGACCTAGACAGCTGCCCTGGGGAATTCCTGATTCTACCTGGATTATGTTGGAAAGGCTTCTATTAAAGAACACCCTCTGTGTTCTTTAGACAGGTAACTCTTTATCCACAATATAGCCTGGGGGTGTAAAGCCATAACACACATGTTTTTCCAACAGCAAACTATGATTGATAATGTCAAAAGCCGCACTGAAGTTTAACAAAACAGCCCCCACAATCTTTTTATCATCAATTTCTCTCAGCCAATCATCAGTCATTTATGTGCTGTGCTTATTAAATGTCCTTCAATATAATCATGCTGAAAGTTTGTTGTCAATTTCTTTACTGTAAAATAGCATTGTATCTGGTCAAAAGTTTACTAAGGGTTGGTAACAAGTTAATTGGTCGGCTATTTGAGCCAGTAAAGGGGGCTTTACTATTCTTAGGTAGCGGAATGACTTTTGCTTCCCTCCAGACCTGGGGGCACACACTTTCTAGTAGGCTTAAATTTAAAATATGGCCAATAGGAGTGGCAATATCATGAGCTATTATCCTCAGTAACTTTCCATCCAAGTTGTTAGACCACAGTGGCTTGTCATTGGTGATAGACAACAATCATTCTTCACCTTTTCCACACTCACTTTATGCTTGTCTTTCATAATTTGTCCAGATATACTTGGATGTGTAGTGTTCATGTTTGTTACTGGCATGTCATGCCTAAGTTTGCTAATCTTGCCAATGAAAAAATCATTAAGTAGTTGGCAATATCAGTTGGTTTGATTCAATGAATGAAGGAGCTGAGTTAGCTTTTTTCCCCAAAATGTCATCCTAAATATTTCTAAAACTAAAAGCATTGTATTTGGGACATCATTCATTAAACCCTAAACCTCAACTAAACCTTGTAAAAAATAATGTGGAAATTGAGCAAGTTGAGGTAACTAAACTGCTTGGAGTAACCCAAAAGCTTTTTACTATCATTCTTTATGTAATTTGTCTTTGTTTCATAGTGTAGTGATTTCTCAATGTGCAATATGTTTACCAATCGTTTGTTCAGCCAGACTTATTTGCCATTCATTTTGCCTCATCCCTCTCAACCATACAATTTTTCAATTACTCATCAATCCATGGGGATTTAACAGTTTTAACAGTCATTTTCTTAGTAGATGCATGCTTTTAGTAACTGGAATAAGCAATTTCATAAATGTGTCAAGTCTGTTTTCTCCTCATTACACACCACGGACCAACAAATATTTTTTGTCATCAACAACATATGAATAACTACAAAACTTATTGTATGACCTCTTATACACTATATTAGGCCCATCTGTTGGAACCTTGGTTTACCTAGATATGGCTACTGTATTGTGATCACTACATCCGATGGATCTGGAAACTGCTTTCAAGCAAAATGTAGCTTGCACATAGGATACCCAGTGATGTCCTCAATCATTTAACATATTTTATTCTGAAAATGTAGAAGCTTTTGAGAATTCTGCAGGTGTACCTGTGTCCAGGTACAGTGCATTCGGAAAGTATTCAGACCCCTTGACCTTTTCCACATTTTGTTATGATACAGCCTTATTCTAAAATAGACTAAATACATTTTGTTCGTCATCAATCTACACACAATACCCCATTATGACAAAGCAAAAACTAGTTTTTAGAAGTTTTTGGAGATTAATAAAGAACACAAAACAAAAATACCTTATTTACATAAGTATTCAGACCATTTGCTATGAGACTCGAAATTGAGCTCAGGTTCATCCTGTTTCCATTGATCATCCTTGAGATGTTTCTACAATTGGATTGGAGTTCATCTGTGGTAAACTGAATTGATTGGACATGATTTGGAAAGGCACACAGCTGTCTATATAGTTGACAGAGCATGTCAGAGCATGTCAGAGCAAAAACCAAGCCATGACGTTGAAGGAATTATCTGTAGAGCTCTGTGACAGGATTGTGTCAAGGCACAGATCTGGGGAAGGGTACCAAAACATTTCTGCAGCATCGGAGGTCCCCAAGAACACAGTGGCCTCCATCATTCTTAAATGGAAGAAGTTTGGAACCACCAAGACTCTTCCTAGAGCTAGCCGCCTGGCCAAACTGAACAATCGGGGGAGAAGGGCCTTGGTCAAGGAGGTGACCAAGAACTCAATGGTCACTCTGTGGAGATGGGAGAACCTTCCAGAAGGACAACTATCTCTGCAGCAATCCACCAATCAAGCCTTTATGGTAGAGCGGCCAGACGGAAGCCACTCCTCAGTCAAAGGCACATGACAGCCTACTTGGAGTTTGCCAAAAGGCAACTAAAAGACTCAGACCATGAGAAACAAGATTCTCTGGTCTGATGAAACCAAGATTGAACTCTTTGGCCTGAATACCAAACGTTACGTCTGGAGGAAACCTGGCACCATCCCTATGGTGAAGCATGGTGGCGGCATGCTTTATCCTGTTGGAAGGCGAAGGTTCACCTTCCAACAGGATAACGATCCTAAACTCACAGCCAAGACAACGCAGGAGTGGCTTCGGGACAAGTCTCTGAATGTCCTTGTGGTCCAGCCAGAGCCGAGACTTGAACCATATCAACCATCTCTGGAGAGACCTGAGAATAGCTACGCAGCGACACTCCCCATCCAACCTGACAGAGCTTGAGAGGATCTGCAGAGAAAAATGGGAGAAACTCCGCAAATACAGTTGTGCCAAGCTTGTAGCGTCATACCCAAGAAGACTCGAGGCTGTAATAGCTGCCAAAGGTGCTTCAACAAAGTACTGAGTAAAGGGTTTTAACTTTTAATACATTTGATACAATTGCTTTGTCATTATGGGTTATTGTGTGTAGATTGATGAAAGAGAAAAAAATATTTTTATCTATTTTAGAATAAGGCTGTAACGTAATGAAATGTGGAAAAAGTCAATGGGTCTAAATATTTCCAAATGCACTGTACATCTATATAGGTACATAGCTTTTGTTATTGTTCTATTCCTACACATCAATTACTATACCCATTATACTTCATCCAATGCTCTTAGATGGACAGTGCAATCAAAAACATATTTTTCCAGTGTTTTGTATGTACAGTACCAGTCAAAAGTTAGGACGCACATACTCATTCAAGGGTTTTTCTTTATTTTTTACAATTTTATACATTGTAGAATAATAGTGAAGACATCAGAACTATGAAATAACACATATGGAATCATGTAGTAACCAACAAAGTGTTTAAAAAATCAGAATATATTTGAGATTTGAGATTCTTCAAAGTAGCCACCCTTTGCCTTGATGACAGCTTTGCACACTCTTGGCATTCTCTCTACCAGCTACACGAGGTAGTCACCTGGAAAGCATTTCAATTAACAGGTGTGCATTGTTAAAAGTTAATTTGTGGAATTTATTTTATTGTGACAAGGTAGGGGTGGTATACTGAAGATAGCCCTGTTTGGTAAAAGACCAAGTCCATATTATGGCTCAAATAAGCAAAGAGAAACAACAGTCCATCATTACTTTAAGACATGAATGTCAGTCAATCTGGAACATTTCAAGAACTTTAAAGTTTCTTCAAGTGCAGTAGCAAAAACCATCAAGTGCTATGATGAAACTGGCTCTCATGAGGACCGCCACAGGAAAGAAAGACCAAGAGTTACCTCTGCTGCAGAGGATAAGTTCATTAGAGTAACCAGCCTCAGATTGCAGCCCAAATAAATGCTTCACAGAGTTCAAGTAACAGACACATCTCAACATCAACTGTTCAGAGGAGACTGTGTGAATCAGGCCTTCATGGTCGAATTGTTGCAAAGAAACCACTACTAAAAGACACCAATAAGAAGAAGAGATTTGCTTGGGCCAAGAAACATGAACAATGGACATTAGACTGTTGGAAATCTGTCCTTTGGTCTGATAAATCAAAATGAGAGATTTTTGGTTCCAACCGCTGTGTCTTTGTGAGACGCAGAGTAGGTGAACGGATTATCTCTGCATTTTTGGTTCCCACCATGAAGCATGGAGGAGGAGGTGTCATGGTGTGGGGGTGCTTTACTGATGACACTGTTGGTGATTTATTTAGAATTCAAGGCACACTTAACCAGCATGGCTACCACAGCATTCTGCACCAATACTCCATCACATCTGGCTAGAACTTAGTGGGACTATCATTTGTTATTCAACAGGACAATGACACAAGACACCTCCAGTGTGTGTAAGGGCTATTTGACCAAGAAGGAGAGTGATGGAGTCCTGCATCAGATGACCTGGCCTCCACAATCACCGACTTCCTCACACACATACACTTTCTAAGATCACGAAGGGACAGGAACAAGGTATGTTTTGACCAGTCTGCCCATGTAAGCACCACATCACACTACACCACATCATACCACATCATACCATATCATATCACATCACACCATACCACATGACACCATATCACACCACATCATACCATATGATATCATATCACCCCACATCATACCACATCACACCATACCATATCACACCACATCACATCATATCACACCACATCATACCATATGATATCATATCACCCCACATCATACCACATCATACCATACCATATCACACCACATCACATCATATCACACCACATCATACCACATCATACCATATCATATCACATCACACCATACCACATGACACCATATCACATCACACCATACCACATGACACCATATCACACCACATCATACCATATGATATCCTATCACCCCACATCATACCACATCACACCATACCATATCACACCACATCACATCATATCACACCACATCATACCACATCATACCACATATCATACCACACCACATCATATCACACCCCATCATATCACACCACATCATTCCACATCATATCATACCACATCATACCACATCACACCATACCATATCACACCATATCACATCATATCACACCACATCATACCACATCATACCATATCATATCACATCACACCATACCACATGACACCACATTACACCACATCATACCATATGATATCATATCACCCCACATCATACCACATCACACCATACCATATCACACCACATCACATCATATCACACCACATCATACCACATCATACCATATCATATCACATCACACCATACCACATGACACCACATTACACCACATCATACCATATGATATCATATCACCCCACATCATACCACATCACACCATACCATATCACACCACATCACATCATATCACACCACATCATACCACATCACACCACACCACATCATACCACATATCATACCACACCACATCATACCACACCACATCATATCACACCCCATCATATCACACCACATCATTCCACATCATATCATACCATATCACATCATATCACACCACATCATACCACATCATACCATATCAAATCACATCACACCATACCACACCACATTGACACCACATTACACCACATCATAACACATCACACCATACCATATCACACCACATCACATCATATCACACCACATCATACCACATCACACCACACCACATCATACCACATATCATACCACACCACATCATACCACACCACATCATATCACACCCCATCATATCACACCACATCATTCCACATCATATCATACCACATCATATCATACCACACCATACCACACCACATCATACCACATCACACCATAACACACCACACCACATCATATCACACAACATCATACCACACTACATCATACCACACCACATCACACCATAACACATCACACCACATCATACCACATCACATCACCCCACATCATATCACCCCACATCATATCACCCCACATCATACCACATCATATCACCCACATCATACCACACCACATCACACCATAACACATCACACCACATCATACCACATCACATCACCCCACATCACATCACCCCACATCATATCACCCTACATCATACCACACCACATCATATCACCCCACATCATACCACACCACATCATACCACACCATATCATATCACCTCACATCACATCACACCACATCATACCACACCACATCATACCACACCACACCACACCACATCATATCATATCACACCATAGCACTCCACATCATACCACATCACACCACATCATACCACACCACATCATACCACACCACATCATACCACATCACACTACATCATACCACATCATACCACATCATATCATACCACACCACACCATAACACATCATATTACCCCACATCATATCACACCATAGCACTCCACATCACACCACATCATACCACACCATAACACCTCACATCACACCACATCATATCACACCATAGCACTCCACATCATACCATATCACACCACATCATACCACAGCATACCACACCATATCACACCACACCATATCACCCCACATCATATCACCCCACATCATACCACATCACACCATAACACACCACATCATATCACACAACATCATACCACACCATAACACATCATATTACCCCACGTCATACCACACCATAACACATCATACCACACCACATCATACCACATCATACCACATCACACTACATTATACCATATCATACCACACCACATCATACCACACCATATCATACCACACCACACCATATCATACCACACCATAACACATCATATTACCCCACATCATATCACACCATAGCACTCCACATCACACCACATCATACCACACCATAACACATCACATCATATCACACCACATCATAACACATCACATCACATCACACCACATCATACCACACCATAACACATCACATCATATCACACCACATCATACCACACCACATCAAACCACACCATATCATACCACACCACATCATACCACACCACATCATACCACACCACATCATACCACACCACAGCATACCACACCACAGCATACCACACCATATCACACCACACCATAGCACTCCACATCACACCACATCATACCACACCATAACACATCATATCACACCACATCATACCACACCACATCATACCACACCATATCATACCACACCACATGATACCACACTATATCATACCACACCATATCATACCACACCATAACACATCATATCACCCCACATCATATCACCCCACATCATATCACGCCACATCATATCACACCACATCATAACACACCACACCATAACACACACCATAACACACCGCACCACACATGGGGCTGGGGAGGGGGGCACAAACAGTACCATGTCAGATTCTGGAAGGAGCCAGAACACGCTAACAAGCTCTGAGTAAACACACACACACACACACACACACACACACACACACACCTTATTTACTGCATCTTCATTAGTCGTTCCATCTGTCCTCTGGGATTCACATTACTTGCTCAACCATTGCAGATGGGGGTGGGGCAGGGAAGACCAAGGGAAAACCTGAGGCTCTAGCATGATGATACTCTGCAATCATATAATATTGACTGGCCTATCATGCTGTGTCTTGCTGAGAGCAGTTCTAAAGATATTTGTACACATGTAATCACACACACTCATAAACAAGCATCACACCACTCAGGGGGATGGGGAGGAGGTCACAAACAGTACCCTGTCAGATTCTGGAAGGAGCCAGAACACGCTAACAAGCTCTGAGTAAACACACACGCACAGTTTATTTGTACAGACAGATGCGGGAGAAGGAGGTAACGGGGCTGTTCAACACAGGAGATGTGGACACTGGATATAATCTAACCTGCCTGTCTGAGACAATTACTGAGGCCCAGGTGTGTGTGTGTGTGTGTGTGTGTGTGTGTGTGTGTGTGTGTGTGTGTGTGTGTGTGTGTGTGTGTGTGTGTGTGTGTGTGTGTGTGTGTGTGTGTGTGTGTGTGTGTGTGTGTGTGTGTGTGTGTGTGTGTGTGTGTGTGTGTGTGTGTGTGTGTGTGTGTGTGTGTGTATTGAGCACGTTGATCCCAAGAGAGAGAGGAGGTGGACTGATCATAACACAATCAGTAGACCAGTCGCTTGGTATCGACAGAGAAGTCACACAATCTTCCAGCATGTCACCGTGACCATTTCACCGAGGAATGGACATCCTATGCAGCAGAAGGAACCAACAACTATACTGTCCTGTAGCACCCCAGAGAAAAAGAATCACTCAATCAGATCAACTAGCTCTTTATGGCAGGCAGCAGATCTTGACGAAACAGAAAAGCATACTGCATATCAGGGGAATAGCAGCCTGGAATGCAAACTAAATAGCACTCTGTTCTTCTGATGTTTAAGAGGAATCCAGGCAATGAACATATACACCTAAGTAAATCAGAGAAACCAACTACAGATGTTGGACCTTCATTTGAGCCAGTTTCTATATAAGGAAAATAATCCTGCAGCAACAGGAAATGTGAGTTATTATTTGGATTATAATTAATGGACATTTCTGTTGGGGTTGATACATTTTTCGTAAGGGAAAATCAAGTCTGACATTTCAAAGTAAAAAATTACAAACTTCAGAAGCCTTTTATAGCCTCAAATACACTACAAGTTTAAAATGTCCTGTATTGCAGGAAAGTTCTCCTGCAACAGGCTGATCAAATGTAGATCCTGCATCTGTACTGTACTATATCTGTGATGTGTAATAGCTCCATCATCAGTAACATTAGCATTACATTCCCCCATAAGACTAATTAAAGTTGAGTATTAATACTGTGTCTCTGAGCAAACATAGAGATTGCACTGAGTGCTACTGTGCCCAGGATTACATAACACACTCTGTCTCTAGCCCTACCTCCTTCCACCTTCATTAGGTAATGACTTTCATACCAGAGTCTTAGCACAGCAGTCACTGACTGGTTTAACGTGGGTAACGTTAATGTAGAGTTGTAAATGTAGATTACACTATCTAAGTGAGAGAGAGGCACAGGGAGAGCTACATTGTATACAGTGGTTTGACATTAGAGAACTAGCAGAGTGTGTGCTGTCCATTCAGCACTACTAGAGCACAGCACCCAACCTAGAGACACTGAACATGATTTTAGTACTGAGCAATTAACTTAGTATGTATGTGTCTGCATGGCCATAATTATGCAAGTCCGTGCAGTGAAAGAACTGAATAAAACCTCAAACAGCGGTGGATTGAAGAGGGGACTAGTGAAGTGTAGGAGTGGATCTTAGAGTACCTCCTGCCTTCAAGAGAAGAGGACAGTGGTTGTCCCTGCTGCTCTCGCTCACAATCTGAGACTTCATCCACCTTTGTGCTGTAGCCTTTACAAAAGTGTCCACTGTCGAGTCTGTGGTGTGGTTGTTATTTAGTTAGGCCCGCCTACGCATGAGCGAGTTACAAAGCGATGACTCTGCGATGTTATAAAGCGCAAACAAACAGGCGGCAAGGCCAGAGCACTTTGGATGAGAACACCCTTAAGTGACTTGACTCAGTTAAAAAAAGATGGAACATCTGTCTAGGTACAGATTTCACTACAATGAACAAACATCTCAAACTACACGGTCCATTACCTGCGTGCGGTAACCTTTCCTCCAGTTCTCCTTATACCGCACAGAGCACAAACGTCAAAGGTGCGATCTTATATCGATCGACTTTCGATAAGTCTGTGGCCCTCAGAACTGATGTGACTTTAGGCCAGGCCTACTGCCGAATAACCAAATCAAACCAGGTAATAGCCTACAATTCAATAAACCGAGAGGAAAACTTGTGAATCAGTCACATCAACAGTAATTAGAGGAACACAGTTGGGAAGCGCGTGTTAAAGCCATTCACGAGTAGGTGAGATAGATGATTTTTCAAGCAGAGTCCTGGGACGCTCGTCCTCCATCCCTCGTGGCCGTTGGACGTCATCACCGCGCGGGATGGATGTCTGTTTAAACAGGCTGGCAGATAAACTATTGTGCAGGAGCGTTCCGAGGCTGCGCAGACTCTTGTTCCGTTTAATCAGTGGTTATCAGGAGTCATCCCGAAGGAGTGATGCACCAACAGACTGCCTCATAAGTAAGGTATCAATGGGGACACACACAAAGAGAGAGATTGGGCAATCACTTTCACTGGAATATTAAAAAGTTTGTCATTCTAGATAACCAAAATAAAGATCTGTTGAATTTAGCATATTATCAGTCTAGTTCAGTGAGATTATCTTATGCATGTGTGGTAGACCTTTCTCATTGCATGTGATCATATAGGCTAATATCGTTAATAACATCATCTTATCAAACCAAAGTGGATGTGTCAGTACAGAGTTACATTATCGACACCGTGGGCCTGCTCAGTACAGAGTTACATTATCGGCACCGTGGGCCTGCTCAGTACAGAGTTACATTATCGACACCGTGGGCCTGCTCAGTACAGAGTTACATTATCGACACCGTGGGCCTGCTCAGTACAGAGTTACATTATCGACTCCGTGGGCCTGCTCAGTACAGTTACATTATCAACACCGTGGGCCTGCTCAGTACAGAGTTACATTATCGACACCGTGGGCCTGCTCAGTACAGAGTTACATTATCGACTCCGTGGGCCTGCTCAGTACAGAGTTACATTATCGACACCGTGGGCCTGCTCAGTACAGAGTTACATTATCGACACCGTGGGCCTGCTCAGTACAGAGTTACATTATCGACACCGTGGGCCTGCTCAGTACAGAGTTACATTATCGACACTGTGGGCCTGCTCAGTACAGAGTTACATTATCGACACCGTGGGCCTGCTCAGTACAGAGTTACATTATCGACACCGTGGGCCTGCTCAGTACAGAGTTACATTATCGACACCGTGGGCCTGCTCAGTACAGAGTTACATTATCGACACCGTGGGCCTGCTCAGTACAGAGTTACATTATCGACACCGTGGGCCTGCTCAGTACAGAGTTACATTATCGACACCGTGGGCCTGCTCAGTACAGAGTTACATTATCGACACCGTGGGCCTGCTCAGTACAGAGTTACATTATCGACACCGTGGGCCTGCTCAGTACAGAGTTACATTATCGACACCGTGGGCCTGCTCAGTACAGAGTTACATTATCGACACCGTGGGCCTGCTCAGTACAGAGTTACATTATCGACACCGTGGGCCTGCTCAGTACAGAGTTACATTATCGACACCGTGGGCCTGCTCAGTAGAGAGTTACATTATCGACACCGTGGGCCTGCTCAGTAGAGAGTTACATTATCGACACCGTGGGCCTGCTCAGTACAGAGTTACATTATCGACACCGTGGGCCTGCTCAGTACAGAGTTACATTATCGACACCGTGGGCCTGCTCAGTACAGAGTTACATTATCGACACCGTGGGCCTGCTCAGTACAGAGTTACATTATCGACACCGTGGGCCTGCTCAGTACAGAGTTACATTATCGACACCGTGGGCCTGCTCAGTAGAGAGTTACATTATCGACACCGTGGGCCTGCTCAGTAGAGAGTTACATTATCGACACCGTGGGCCTGCTCAGTACAGAGTTACATTATCGACACCGTGGGCCTGCTCAGTACAGAGTTACATTATCGACACCGTGGGCCTGCTCAGTACAGAGTTACATTATCGACACCGTGGGCCTGCTCAGTACAGAGGGTTCGTTCAGCGCAGCTGTGACTGTGATGTTGGAACGCCTTGTTCTTTTGGCTAATGCTAGATGTAATTAAGTATACCATTACCAACTTACAGTAACTAACAGCCGTGCTTGACTCATTTCCCAATATTTGTTTCCAGTCACTGACTGTGCCCCCCAGCTTGACGTTCTGTTGTTGACGGTCTGTTGTTGATGACCTGCAGGTCATGTAGGCCTATACAGTGGTGTAGAGTACAAATACTATAAAGTATTACTTAAGTATTTTTTTGGGTATCTGTACTTTACTATTCGTATTTTCGGCAACTTTTATTTCATTACATTGCTAAAGAAAATATTAGCTTTTTTAACACACATGGAATTATGTAGTAGGTTAGGTTTGCGCTTAGTGGGACTATCATTTCTTTAGCAACAGGACAATGACCCAAAACACACCTCCAGGCTGTGTAAGGGCTATTTGACCAAGAAGGAGAGTGATGGAGTGCTGCATCTATCTGTCACGCCCTGACCTTAGTTCCTTTTTTATGTCTCTATTTTGGTTTGGTCAGGGCGTGAGTTGGGGTGGGCATTCTATGTTTTTTCTATGTTTTCTATTTCTATGTGTTTGGCCGGGTGTGGTTCTCAATCAGAGGCAGCTGTCATTCGTTGTCTCTGATTGAGAACCATACTTAGGTATCCTTTTCCCACCTGTGGTTTGTGGGTAGTTGTTTCCTGTTTTGTGTTGTTGCACCTTTCAGGACTGTTTCGATTTTCGTTTCTTACATTCACTTTGTTATTTTGTATTTTCGTGTTCAATTATAATAAATTAACATGGCCACTTACCGCGCTGCGTTTTGGTCCGATCTTTCCTGTTCCTCAGATGAAGAAGATCGTTACAGCATCAGATGACCTGGCCTCCACAATCACCGGACTTCAACCCAATTGAGATGATTTGGGCTGAGTTGGACAGCAGAGTGAAGGAAAAGCAGGCAACAAGTGCTCAGCATATGTGGGAACTCCTTCAAGACTGTTGGAAAAGCATTCCTCGTAAAGCTGGTTGAGAGAATACCAAGTGTGCAAAGCTGTCAAGGAAAAGGATGGCTACTTTGAAGAATCTCGAATATAAAATATGTTTAGATTTGTTTAACACTTTCTTGGTTACTACATGATTACATGTGTTATTTCATAGTTTTGATGTCTTCACTGTTATTCTACAATGTAGAACATTGTAAAAATAAAGAAAAACCCTTGAATGAGTAGGTGTGTCCAAACTTTTGACTGGTACTGTACAGGCTTCTTTGTAAATGATGTCTGAGTGTTGGAGTGAGCCCCTGGCCATCTGTGAATTCCCTTGTTATTTTTTATTGATGGTGTTGTTTGGTTAATATAAGGAAATTGAAATTATTCATACTTTTACTTTTGATACTTAAGTATATCTTAGCAATTACAATTACTTTTCGTACTTAAGTTTATTTTTAAAACCAAATACTTTGACTTTTCCTCAAGTAGTATTTTACTAGGTGATTTTTATATTTTATATTTAAGTATGTTTACTTTTACTCAAGTATAACAATTTGTTATTTTTTCCATCACAGGGCTTACATAAGTTTGAACCGTCTAGTGGGCAAATGCACGTAATGTAGGTCTACTCTATCAATGCACGATTGTGTGTCTCTCTCTCTTTCGCACATGCACACACACTTTGAGAAAACACGTTTTGAATATGTCTGGGTGCAAATTGAAGCCATTCTTCGGCACTGACTGAGTCAATGTGCCATTAGTCTAACTAAACAGCCACCCAGAGGGGGAGATGGTCGGAGAGGAAGAAAACAGGAAGACACCGAGTGAAAAGACAGATGCAGCACGAGAACACTTTTAGAGAAACACGTGGCAACCAAACACGTGTGGCGCTCACTGATTCAGTTCTTATTTTCTCATTTTATTCATATACTCATCTCGTATAAAATGTACAATATAGACACCTTTACAAAATAGAAAATGACCCACATTACTGACAAATACAAAGTACAACTCCAACATATATATATAGGCCTATGCAATACTGCTTCGGCATTTCAAATACATAATAAAGTGCTAGTTTTTTCATCTTTTTTTATATAAATACATTCATGATGACGTTTTTCTTTTCGTCACAAAAGTTCTTGTTCACAGAAATTCAGACGGACTGTGTCCTGGTCTTCAGTTGCAATAAAGTGCAGATACTTATGTTAGATATATATTTGAGCGCCGAATCCACTTGTTTAAAGCATTTACAGTCAACTGAAAGCGAATTATCGGTGGCCAACACACAAACACACTGTCATCAGAGTTCACTCAGCACCCCTCTAAACTTCACTGGGTGACCTGGAGCGGTAGGCTACGTTGGTCTGAAAGCAGCCGCAGAAGAGGACATAGAGCGAGCGCTGGATCTCGGCATTACGGTAGGCGTAGATTATTGGGTTGATCATGGAGTTGTAGGTGGCCGGAAGCAGCGTGGCGTACGTGTACACCAACGGGTACTCACGCTCTCCCACCAGGCAGTAAATAGCGAAGGGTAGCCAGCTCGCGCCGAAGGTGCCCAGGATGATGGCCAGCGTGGACACGCCCTTCTTGGTGGCCACGTAGTGCGAGGCAGTGAAGAAGTGCTTCTGAAGAGCGATCTGGTGCGCGTGGTGGCATACGATCTTGCAGATCTTGAAGTAAAGAGTCAGCATGAGTATGAAGATGACGAAGAAGGAGACCGCCAACAATGTCACGTTGCTGCGAGTGAGCGGGCGCACGATGCTGCACGAGTTCGGGTCGTCCAGACAGTTCCAGCCCAGCACCGGTAGCAGGCCCAGGCACATAGACACGCCCCACGTGACCACCAGCATCAGGTGCACATAGTGGAGCGTCTTCTCTGAGAAGTAAGTCAGTGCGTTGTAGAGAGAGAAGTACCGGTCCACCGTTATAGCCAGCAGGCTACTGATGGACGCCGTGAAGGAGGCCACTAGGAACCCAACAGTAATAAGGCTGATAGTCTCTGAGGAGATGACGTACTGGAACACGAAGTTGAGGATTAATCCCATGCCTGCCAGTAAATCCGCAGTGGCCAGGCTCCCTATGAGCACGAACATGGGGGTGCGCAGGGTGGGCGTATAGAAGATGATAGCCACCACGATGCTGTTCTCACAGGCGATGACGGTGCCCGACATGCAAAGCATGATGTCCCACGGGTTGATGGGGAAGTCCTGCGGGGCGGCGGATAGTTCTAGGCTACCGTTTCTCTCTGGATAGTTGGCCTCCATACACGGGAAAGCCTTTCCAGCCAACGTGGCCGTCGCAACAGTGTCGTTACCGAGGAAAGTCTCGTTCATGTCTGCGAATGTGTCTCCTTTTCCCTCCTGAAGAGAGAATGACACAGAGAGAGAGAGAGATTGCAGTTTAGTTTCACAATTGCCATATGTAAAAATATGCAATGCCTAGAGACAGCAGGGTAGGAGGTATCTGTGGTGCAGAAACGTGGGCAACTCATGCAGCGGTTAAAAACGCTAAACCTGAATCATGAAAAACCTCATAAAAGACAGATATCTAAAACTGTTATGACATCACGGTAATATTATCCAAAAGCTTTATGTCCAACCGCATGAAGAGCAGTGACCGAGGAGCTATCCATGGTGCTGAAACTTGAAACGGAATAATAGGCTATGATCGTAGATAAAAATGCACCCATGTCCCACTTAACTCCCAATAACGAAACAAACTGATACACAATATTATCAAAACTCAATAAAGTAGCACATCGTCTATTCACCAAGTTGTAGTTTCCATGTGAAATGGTGATGTAGGCTACGTACCTCCGTTTTACACAGAGCTTTCGGAAAATCACAACTGTCCCTTTCCTCGAAATAGCTCAGGTAAAGCCCTCGGCTTGGCTCCGTTTCCCTCGCATAGGCGAGACACCAAGGGCAGGTGCGACCTGAAGCATTGACTGGCGCGGGGGAGAGGGACAAGAGCGCGAGAGCCAGAACGGTAAAGACTGACGTTTGCAAGCGGTGGAGCGCTATTAAACCCAAGTGACGTCAGGTCACATACTGTAGAGAGAGGAGAGAGAGGAGAGATACAGACAGGCAGACATGAAAAGGCCGACCGCGATCACATGCTCAAGGTAAAACGTGTAGCCCATGCAGCGTCTCTCTGCCCATGAAGACTTCACAGCGCCCTGCTCAGCGCACGGCCAAACAGATTACAGTCGGACTAATGCTAATTTCACTTGGTTACAGACCCTCTCTTGAAGAAAAAAAGATGAAATGACACATTTCTTATATCAGAAAGTTACTGGTTGCGGATAGACACTAGTCAAAGTAATCCAGTCCTGAAAGGTGTAAGAGTCAGGATACATTTTTGTGCGTGTGTCTGTGTGTGATGTGTGTGGGAGTGCTTGTGCTGAAACTGCATTCTCTGTGTACGGCTTTCTAGATGTGGTAACCTAACCATCCTTATAGGTCCACTATTATCACTACGAGATTCTGAGGAGCGGAGTGGCTTTTCACTTTTCAATTCACCTTACAACCCTGTCTTACCTTTCGTTGTGGCTGGCAACGCAACATTCTTGCTCTGCTGCTCAAATTGACCATAAATATCATAGTAGCCACTAGCCAGTAAGCACAAACTATTGTAATAAAACATATTACAATATTGAATAATGCAACCAAAACATAATGTCACCTATTAGTCTGTGCTTCAGTCTGATCAAGTATAGCCTACTGATAACAACCACAGCTGGAGGTAGACTAGGGAAGCCAATGCGCTCTGATCCCATCTTTATTTAACCTTTATTTAACTAGGTAAGTCAGTTAACAAATTCTTATTTACAATGACGGCCTCCCCCGGCCAAACACTAAACCGGACAACGGGCCCTATGGGACTCCCAATCACGGCCGGTTGTGATACAGCCTGGAATCGAGCCAGGGTCTGTAGTGACACCTTTAACACTGAGATGCAATGCCTTAGACCGCTGCGCCACTCGGGAGTAGTCAGCCTGCGAAAACGTAAAGTCATGTTTTTATAGCCTAAGCTGCACTACATGACCAAAAGTATGTGGACACCTGCTCATCGGACATATCATTCCAAAATCATGGCCATTTTAATATGGAGTTGGTCCCCCCTTTGCTGCTATAACAGCCTCCACTCTTCTGGGAAGGCTTTCCACTAGATGTAGGAAAATTGATGCTGGGACTTGCTTCCATTCAGCCACAAGAGCATTAGTGAGGTTGGGCACTGATGTTGGACAATTAGGCCTGGCTCACAGTCAGCGTTCCAATTCATCTCAAAGGTGTTCGATGGGGTTGAAGTTAGGGCTCTGTGCAGGCCATTCAAGTTCTTCCACACCGATCTCGACAAACCATTTCTGTATGGACCTCGATTTGTGCATGGGGGCGTTGTCATGCTGAAACAGGAAAGGGCCTTCCCCAAACTGTTGCCACAAAGTTGGAAGCACAGAATCGTCTAGAATGTCATTGTACGTTGATTTCCCTTCACTGGAACTAAGGGGCCTAGCCCGAACCATGTTAAACAGCCCAGACCATTATTCCTCCTCCACCACACTTTACAGTTGGCACTATGCATTTGGGCATGTAGCGTTCTCCTGGCATCTGCCAAACCCAGATTCCTCCGTCGGACTGCCAGATGGTGAAGTGTGATTCAACACTCCAGAGAATTAGTTTCCACTGCTACACAGAGTTCAATGGCGGTGAGCTTTACACCACTCCAGCCCGCGCTTGGCATTGCGGATCGTGAACTTAGACTTGTGTGCGGCTGTTCGGGCCATGGAAATCCATTTCATAAAGCTTCCAACGAACAGTTCTGGTGCTGACATTGCTTCCAGAGGCAGTTTGGAACTCGGTAGTGAGTGTTGCAACCGAGGACAGACAATTTGTATGCGCTACACGCTTCAGCACTCAGAGTTCCCGTTCTGTGAGCTTGTGTGGCCTACCACTTCACAGCTGAGCAGTTGTTGCTCCTAGACGTTTCCACTTCACAATAACAGCACTTACAGTTGACCGGGGCAGCTCTAGCAGGGCATACATTAGTGGAACTGACTTGTTAGAAAAGGTGGCATCCTATGACGGTGCCAAGTTGAAAGTCACTGAGCTCTTCAGTAAGGCCATTCTACTGACAATGTTTGTCTATGGAGATTGCATGGCAGTGTGCTCGATTTTATACACCTGTCAGCAACGGATGTGGCTGAAATAGCTGAATACACTCATTTGAAGGGGTGTCCACATACTAGTGTATGTATTTATTGCCTAAAATAAGCCCATTTATTTGTGTTCTGAGAAAATGTGAATGTTATCAAATTTGGTTTATATTCAAACTTCAGGTGGCTAGACTACCAGGGCCTTTTTAATCCAAAATGATTGACTGGAATTAATCAAAATAATAGTGAAAACATGCGGTATGAGTATCTTTAAACTTCAGGCTAGGCGTCCCGCTAGCGGGACAACTTCCAGTGAAACTGGAGGGCGCGCAATTCAAATAAAGAATCATAAAAAATATGGATATTAAACATTTAGGTACATACAAGTGTCTTATATCAGTTGAAAGCTTAAATTCTTGTTCATCTAACTACCCTGTCCGATTTACAGTAGCATTTACAGTAAAAGCATGCCATGCGATTGTTTGAGGATGGCGCCCCACATCAAAATATTTTTCCACCAGCACAGGTTTCATAAATTCACAAATAGTGATTAAATATTCACTTACTTTTTGAAAATCTTCCTCTGATTTGTCATCCAAAGGGTCCCAGCTATAACATGTAGTGTCGTTTTGTTAGATAAATCCTTCTTTATATCCCAAAAGTCAGTTTAGTTGGAGCCATCGATTTCAGCAATCCACTCGTTCAACATGCCAAGATATGAATCCGAATATCTACCCCTAAACTTTGTTTCAACAAGGCAAAATACATTTCTATTTCATCCTAAAATGTAATCAAACTATAATATTTCATACGGAAAGAAGTATGTTCAATAGGAAACCAATATTAGCAGGTGCGCGTTGTCTTCATGGCGGGCGCACACACGAATTTCCAAGGCTGTGTCCCTGTAGTAAAACTCATTATTCTTACTCATTTTGGAAGAAACAAGCCTGAAACCTTGAACATTGAGTACCGACACCCAGTTGAAGCCATAGGAATTGCATACTGGGAGCTAGATTTCATTATTTGCCTATACTTTCCATTGTAAGAGCATTGGCTCTCAAATTTTTTGGGATTTTCTCCTACCATATCTATTGTGTTACAGACTCCTACATTATTTTAACATTTCTACAAACTTCAAAGTGTCTTCTTTCCAATGGAACAAATGATATGCATATCCTGGCTTCAGGGCCTGCACAACAGGCAGTTTACTTGAAATTGAGAAAAAAGGACCCTAGCCTGAAGAAGTTTTTAATTACAGCTGCAAAGGCCGACACAATGCAACCCTGCATACAGCGAGCTCAGCCCTGTCGGTTTTATTGTCCAATCGCAGTTGTCTGTCTGTGTAAAGGGCTTTAATGTTTCCATGGGTTTACTTAGTTTTACTTGGCTCAGTGCAGCCGGCAGCTACTGTGACAATTTCAGAATGTAACATGCTATTACTTTAATTTCAGGTAAAAGCTTAATAAAACAAGTCTCAAATATCAGGAAAATGTCTATACAATTCAGCTGTTTCAAAAACATTGCTCTGCTATAACCATTTGTACTGTAGGAGTGTTGGCTCAACAACACATTTCTGCTTCAAGGGGGGCAACAGCCGTGCAAATGTCGTGCTACCTCCGGAGGTAGTGGTCGAGACATAGCAAGTACGCAAGTTTACGTTTGAGTAATATGTGTAGCCGACGGTATTTTTAAAGAGGCTCTATGTAGACTACGCCACCTTCTGTTTAATGAGAAGGATTTAAACCTTAATGGCCTATCATGTTCCCTGCACAGTTCAGTTACAGATCACCAGTCCGCTCCCAACGCATCTCGATGCCCCCATAGGCACCCGCAATGTGATTTAACCAAAGAGTTTTGGTATCCATTACTGGGAGTTACAGGATAGGTACTGTTTGGTGTAGCACAGATCATTTACGACCAACCTTAGCTTGGAGATACTGTCTTCGTCCTCAATTGGTGGAAACAGGAGTCTCATGGAATGTCGTTGTCCAGCTGCAGGGGGTCCGTTTGAGTTTAGTAAATGCTCCATACATTAAAACAAATAGTTTTTTTGTTTCATGAAGAAAATCCAACAATGTCTACGCCCCCATCAAATCAAACTTTATTTGTCACATGCGTCGAATACATGTGTACACCTTACCATGAAATGCTTACTTACAAGCCCTTAACCAACAATGCAGTTCAATAAAGAGTTAAGAAAACATAAAATAACAATAATGAGGCTATATACAGGGGGTACCAGTACCGAGTCAATGTGCGGGGGTACAGGTTAGTTGAGGTCATTTGTACATGTATGTAGGGGTAAGTGACTATGTATAGATGATAAACAGCGAGTAATCCGGTGGACATTTGGTTAATTGTTCAGCAGTCTTATGGCTTGGGGGTAGAAGCTGTTAAGGAGCCTTTTGGTTCTAGACTTGGCGCTCCGGTGCCACTTGCCGTGCGGTAACAGTGAAAACAGTCTATGACTTGGGTGACTGGAGTCTGACAATTTTTGGGGCTTTTTGAGGATCTGGGGACCCATGCCAAATCTTTTCAGTCTCCTGAGGGGGAAAGGTATAGTCGTGCACTCTTTACGACTGTCTTGGTGTGTTTGGACCATGGTAGTTCGTTGGTGATGTGGACACCAAGGAACGTGAAACTCTCTACCCGCTTCACTCAGCCCACCTTTTCCTGTAGTCCACGATCAGCTCCTTTGTCTTGCTCACATTGAGGGAGAGGTTGTTGTCCTGGCACCACACTTCCAGGTCTCTGACCTCCTCCCAATAGGCTGTCTCATCGTTGTCGGTGATCAGGCCTACCACTGTTGTGTCGTTAGCAAACTTAATAATGGTGTTGGAGTCGTGTTTGGCCACGCAGTCGTGGGTGAACAGGGAGTACAGGAGGGGACCAAGCACACACCCCTGAGCCCGTGTTGAGGATCAGCGTAGCTGACGTGTTGTTGGCTACACTCACCACCTGGGGGCGGCCAGTCAAGAAGTCCAGGATCTAGTTGCAGATGTTTAGTCCCAGGGTCCTTAGCTCAGTGATGAGCTTTGTGGGCACTATGGTGTTGAACGCTGAGCTGTAGTCAATGAACAGCATTCTCTCATAGGTGTTCCTTTTGTCCAGGTGAGAAAGGGCATTGTGGAGTGCAATTGAGATTGCGTCATCTGTGGATCTGTTGGGGCAGTTTGCAAATTGAAGTGGGTCTAGGGTTTCTGGCATGATGGTGTTGATGTGAGCCATGACTAGCCTTTCAAAGTACTTCATGGCTACCGACATGAGTGCTACGGGGCGGCAATCAGTTAGGCAGGTTACCTTCGCTTCCTTGGGCACAGGGACTATGGTAGTCTGCTTGAAACATGTAGGTATTACAGACTCGGTCAGGGAGAGGTTGAAAATGTCAGTGAAGACACTTCCCAGTTGGTCTGCACATGCTTTGAGTACACGTCCTGGTAATCCGTCTGGCCCAGCTGCTTTGTGAATGTTGAACGGTTTAAAAGGTCTTGCTCACATCGGCTACCAAGTGCGTTATCACATAGTCGTCCTGAACAGCTGGTGCTGTCATGCATGCATCAGCGCTGCTTGCCTCGAAGCGAGCATAAAAGGCATTTAGCTCTTCTGGTAGGCTCGCGTCACCATCTTGTCTATTTCAAGTCTTCTCTCATTGATCAAGAGAGTGGGAGTCCACCCCAAAGTGCTGCATGTCATGATGACAGACACCTGTCTCGATCAATGACAGAAGACAAGAAATAGACAAGATGGCGGAGTACACGGTTGTATTAATTCATAGAGTAAAAAAAGTATTTTAATAACAGAGCATTTTCTAAATTCAAATACTCCACAATGCCAACTCAATCACACCTGTAGGCAATTAGGACTGATCGTTCTTGAGAACATCAGCTATGGCTGCGCCACTGTGTGGGAATGTAGGTGTGGTCAGCCAGGTAAAATACCACATGTATGCATCAGCAGCTAATAAAGAGTAGCTTACTATCAGCTCCTAAGATATCACTAGCTTGAATCAAAGAACCCAATGCCCCAGGCCTGTCTGCACCCTGTCTACGTCCTGTGATCTAACCAGCTACTGATCTCAAATCAAAGCCAGTCAACTCAGATATTTCAGAAAACTGAAATATCAATTCAATAACTGAAAAGGGAAATCTATTTTGAATAACTTCTCAAAATACTTGTCACCTATACTCCCTGTCCGGCCTCTAGGTCATCAGGCTGCTGATTATCCCGCACACCTGTCACCATCGTCTCGCCCACCAGCGCCTCATGACTCCATCACCTGACTCCGTCACCTCCTTGATTATCTTCCCTATATCTGTCACTCCACTTGGTTCTTTCCTCAGGTGTTATTGACTCTGTTTTCATGTCGGTGAGTTGTTTGTGTTCCGTGTTTATTGTTTTATTTATTCTTTAAAACACTCCCTCCCTGTACTTGCTTCCGACTCTCAGCGCGCTCGTTACAGAATAACACCTTAAGCCTCAACCAGATCGCCAGGCTCCCCTGCCTGAGCCGGCTTGTCAAGCTCTCATGCCTCAGCCGATTCGCCAGGTTCTCATGCCTCAGCCGGATCACCAGGCTCCCCTACCTCTACCGATCTGTCAGGTTCTCATGCCTCAGCCGGATCGCCAGGCTCCCCTACCTCTACCGATCTGTCAGGTTCTCATGCCTCAGCCGGATCGCCAGGCTCCCCTACCTCTACCGATCTGTCAGGTTCTCATGCCTCAGCCGGATTGCCAGGCTCCCCTACCTCTACCGATCTGTCAGGTTCCTGTGCCCCAGCTGACTCGACAGGTTCCCGTGCCTCAGCTGGCGTGACAGGTTCTCGCGCATCAGCATGGGTGACCAGTCCGCTCCTGATCCTGGGTTCGTGCCCTTTGACGGCGTCCTGCGGCTGGAGCCTCGTGTCGGGGAGGGGGTACTGTCACCTATACTGATCCCTCCTTGATTATCTTCCCTATATCTGTCACTCCCCTCGGTTCTTTCCTCAGGTGTTAATGACTCTGTTTTCATGTTGGTGAGTTGTTTGTGTTTCATGATTATTGTTTTGTTTATTCATTATAACACTCCCTTCCTGTACTTGCTTCCTGACTCTCAGTGAGCTCGTTACAACACTGAAAAGTAAAAGCTATTTATTTTAAAAGTTGCTCCAATTTTTGAAGTTTAAATTCAAATCACTTCCTGAATTGACTACCTTCAATTAGAATTGACCCCAACCCTGGTCTCTTCTCATAGCCTCTGTCTAACCACTATGTGGGGAGACTAGCTAGTTCCAACACAGCACCACCACTACCCCCCTCAGTGCTGCTCCACGTGTTACCATGCCGTAAGAGCAATCCATCCCCCCCTGGACACAGATCCTGCTGTTTGTCCTTCTTGTGCAACGTCAACTGGTCTGCTCCTCTCTGCCTGCAATACCCTACCCAGTCCACTCCACACAACAGTTTAAATGGCAACCATGGTAACCAATATTCACACTGGGTGTCCAAGCTTACCGTACACTCATTACCTAATACATAACACCAACTAATTTAACACCTGTTGTACCTATCACAGTGGATATACGTACTGTACAGGGAAACAGCCTGTTGCTGTATGTCCAGGGCATGTACCGGCTGTACCTGAATACTCCTCTAACCATCATTTACTCTCCCACTTCATTCCCTCTCTCTCTTCCACCTTCATTCCATTATTTTCTCTATTACGCTGCCTTTACCCCTCTTTTTCAAATTCTCTCTCTCTCAAAGTCTCTTTTCTCCTGAGCCATCCCTATCATGATTCCCTTTACCTTTTGGTCCATCCCTCACTCTCCCTTTCTCACTCATCTATCAGTAGTGGCACCAGTGGATGGGAAGATGTGGCCGACAGACAAAATGTTCCCCTTAAAGGAGAGTTGACTCAGTGTCTCAGTCACTACTCCCACACGTCATTGGCTCTTACGGTAGTCATCCTTAATATTTTACACTTTTTTTCTCTCAAAGTAAATTTTTTAATTTCTGGTTTTAGGTAGAGAGACAAACAAGCACAGATCAGACCAGACTCGAACAAACAACATTTCAGTGGCCCAAAAGTGTTTAAACATTTTGTTACCAATTCATATTATCTTCTGATAACAATTGCTATTTACAATGGTAAAATGAAGAAATTCACAGAAATTCACATTGGCAGAAATCAAATCTTATTGGTCACACACATGGTTGGCAGATGTTAATGCAAGTGTAGCGAAATGCTTGTGCTTCTAGTTCCAACAGTGCAGTAATATCTAACAAATAATCTAACAATTCCCAACAACTACCTAATATACACAAATCTAAAGGGGTGAATGAGAATATGTACATATAAATATATGGATGAGCGATGGCCAAGCGGCATAGGCAAGGTGCAGAAGATGGTATAAAATATAGTATATACAGTTGAAGTCGGAAGTTTACATACACCTTAGCCAAATACATTTAAACTCAGTTTTTCACAATTCCTGACATTTAACCCAAGTAAAAATTCCCTGTCTTAGGTCAGTCAGGATCACCACTTTATTTAAAGAATGTGAAATGTCAGAATAATAGTAGAGAGAATGATTTATTTCAGCTTTTATTTCTTTCATCACATTCCCAGTGGGTCAGAAGTTTACATACACTCAATTAGTATTTGGTAGCATTGCCTTTAAATTGTTTAACTTGGGTCAAATGTTTTGGGTAGCCTTCCACAAGCTTCCCACAATAAGTTGGGTGAATTTTGGCCCATTCCTCCTGACAGAGCTGGTGTAACTGAGTCAGGTTTTTAGGCCTCCTTGCTCACACACGCTTTTTCAGTTCTGCCCACACATTTTCTATAGGATTGAGGTCAGGGCTTTGTGATGGCCATTCCAATACCTTGACTTTGTTGTCCTTAAGCCATTTTGCCACAACGTTGGAAGTATGCTTGGGGTCATTGTCCATTTGGAAGATCCATTTGCGACCAAGCTTTAACTTCCTGACTGATGTCTTGAGATGTTTCTTCAATATATCCAAATATTTTTTCCTGCCTCATGATGCCATCTATTTTGTGAACTGCCCCTTTTCTGAGGTCTTGGCTGATTTCTTTTGATTTTCCCATGATGTCAAGCAAAGAGGCACCGAGTTTGAAGGTAGGCCTTGAAATACATCAACAGGTAAACCTCCAATTGACTCAAATTATGTCAATTAGCCTAGCAGAAGCTTCTAAAGCCATGACATAATTTTCTGGAATTTTCCAAGCTGTTTAAAGGCACAGTCAACTTAGTGTCTGTAAACTTCTGACCCACTGGAATTGTGATACAGTGAAATAATCTGTCTGTTAACAATTGTTGGAAAAATTACTTGTGTCATGCACAAAGTAGATGTTCTAACCGACTTGCCAAAACTATAGTTTGTTAACAAGACATTTGTGGAGTGGTTGAAAAACAAGTTAATGACTCCAAACTAAGCGTATGTAAACTTCCGACTTCAACTGTACATGTGATATGAGTAATGTAAGATATGTAAACATGATTAAAGTGGCATTATTTAAAGGGGCATTGTTTAAAGTGACTAGTGATCCATTTATTAAAGTGTCCTGTGGTCAGCCTCTCTGAGTTAGTGATGGCTGTTTAGCAGTCTGATGGCCTTGAGATAGAAGCTGTTTCTCAATCTCTCGTTCCCAGCGTTGATGCACCTGTACTGACCTCACCTTCTGGATGATTGTGGTGTGAACAGGCATTGGCTTTGGTGGTTGTTGTCCTTGATGATCTTTTTGGCCTTCCTGTGACATTGGGTGCTGTAGGTGTCATGGAGGGCAGGTAGTTTGCCCCCGGTGATGCATTGTGCAGACCGCACCACCCTCTAGAGAGCCTTGCGGTTGAGGGCGGTGCAGTTGCTGTACCAGGCTGTGTACAGCCCAACAGGATGCTCTCGATTGCACATTTGTAAAAGTTTGTCAGAGTTTTGGGTGACAAGCCAAATTTCATCAGTCTCCTGAGGTTAAATAGGCGCTGTGGCGCCTTCTTCACCACACTGTCTGTGTGGGTGAACCATTTCAGGTTGTCTGTGATGTGTACGCCCAGGAAATTAAAACTTTCCACCTTCTACACTGCTGACCCTTCGGTGTGGATAGGGGGGTGCTCCCTCTGCTGTTTCCTGAAGTCCACGATCATCTCCTTAGTTTTGTTGACGTTGAGTGAGAGGTTGTTTTCCTGACAGAAGAGGGCTGAGCACACACCCTTGTGGGGCCCCAGTGTTGAGGGTCAGTGAAGTGGAGATGTTGTTTCCTACCTTCACCACCTGGGGGCGGCCCGTCAGAAAGTCCAGGACCAAGTTGCACAGGGTGGGGTTGAGACCCAGGGCCTCCAGCTTGATGATGAGCTTGTAGGGTACTATGGTGTTGAATGCTGAGCTGTAGTCAATGAACAGCATTCTTACATAGGTATTATTTTTGTCCAGATGGGATAGGGCAGTGTGCAGTGCAATGGAGATTGCGTCATCTGTGGATCTGTTGGGGCGGTATGCAAACTGAAGTGGGTCTAGGGTGGCCGGTAAGGTGGAGGTGATATGATCCTTGACTAGCCTCTCAAAGCACTTCATGATGACAGATGTGAGTGCTACGGGGCGGAGGGTGAGCAGAAGGACTTGAGTTCCTGTGTGTTGTTATGATCGCACCATGAGTTGTTAATCATAAAGCATACATAATGCACTCCAGATGGAGATCACTGCTTTGAATCTCTGAGAACAGTGTGACAAGTAGGGAGGATCACATGGTGACAACGTCCTGAGTGGTCTTCTAACAGTTGTGTGGTGTGTCTGTGTAAGAGGAGAGAAAGAGAAATACACATTTGGGGAGAAAGAGGGGGTGAGAGTGAGAGAAGAGATGGAGAGAGTGTGAGAGGAGAGGGAGAGAGAGCGAGGACGAGAGAGAGTGCGAGAGGAGGGGGGATGTAATAGGTAGAGCAGGAGGAGGCAGTTCATGGTTGAAATGGAGAGGGAAATGTCAGTTTTATACAGCATGCAGTTTCTCCCTTCATTCTGTGACCACAGCAGGTGTACTACTATTAACCACGCACAGAGGGAGCTACACATAGTTCTATTCCACTAATCAACTGTTTTTGTGGATACAAATTGAACAGGATTGCTACCCCATGAAAGGTAGCTGGCTCCAGATGATTCATTCATTTCAGGCGAGTGAGAGGTGTGTGACCAAAACAAATCACTGATATTTGACACCCGCTGTTTGGTTCAAAAACAACTTAGAAAAACAGGCTTATTTAAAGACCCTGCTTCTCATTCATTCTCACATATAAGCGCGCGAGCACACACACACACACTCTAATGACTAATGAGGGGAGGCACGTTTACCTAAGCACATGTACGCTCATGGGCTTAGTCTGATTTCTGATCACTAACGGTCTGTTTTTGATAATGTCACTAGACGAGGAAACCAGAAAGACAGACAAAGTATATAAAGAGCTGTCCTAATGGTTGTTGTTCCTCTCTGTCTGATTGGCTATTCTTATCTCTCTAGGCACCCAGCATTGTCCCGCTGGCCAGAAATGGCAGACACCGGCACACGTTCTCCCCCTCCAATGTTCTCGATCAGCTTTAATCTGGGCTTAATAACAGCTAATAGACGTTCACTCTCGGTTTCATTCCCTCTCCTCTAAATGCGGGTATATGCAGCAGGCTGTTCATCCCTCATCCCACGCTTCCTCTCCCCCTTCCTTCTCATTCCTCTATCGCCGTGTCTCACTAGGCACAGAGAGGCCAGGGAGAAAGGACCAGCGGCCAGGGTGTGTGTGTCTTTGTGGAGTGTGTATAACTGAATGTGTGTTCTGTGAGCAAGTCAGTGGCTGTGGCTGCAAAAGCTCTCTGAAGCCCGAGGGAGAGACACACACTCAGAGAGAGAGCGAGGGAGAGCTATACACACACACACACAGAGAGAGCGAGGGAGAGATATACACACACACACACACACACACAGAGACAGAGAGCGAGGGAGAGATACAGAGACAGAGCGAGGGAGAGATAGATATACACACACACACACAGAGAGCGAGGGAGAGATATACACACACTCAGAGAGACAGAGAGCGAGGGAGAGATACAGAGACAGAGCGAGGGAGAGATATACACACACACACAGAGACAGAGCGAGGGAGAGATACACACACACACACAGAGACAGAGCGAGGGAGAGATATATACACACACAGAGACAGAGCGAGGGAGAGATATACACACACACACAGAGACAGAGCGAGGGAGAGATATACACACACACTCAGGGAGAGATACAGAGACAGAGCGAGACAAAAAGATTGAGAGATTAACAAAATGAATATAACAGTAGAGCATGCAGCCCAAAGTCACCAGCAGACAAATCATCCTCAATGAATGAGTATACAGTACTGTCAGTGTGTTTCTGACATGTACAGTTCTTTTAGTGACAGCTGTAGAGGATGGAGAGGTAGAGGACAGGAAGGAGAGAAGAGACTGAAGGAGTGTGGCTTGGTCTTGTTCTCTAAGGATGCTACTGTAGTCCACTCACCAATGAAACCTCTCACCACATTTAGATTTACATGACATTTAATAAATATACAAGTTTAATATGGCGCTACACACTTATTCACCTCAGTATTTAGATAGGCAGTTATCCTAAACAAGTAAATCAAAGACAATTAAAAAAGCAAAATAAAAGGTGCAAAACAATGAAAATCATAATCTTCATTATTTATATGAAATGAAATTAAATCAATTAGTTTTGTAAACATGATAAGTTTATTTTGTCCAACATCCAAACAGAAAAAACGACAGCTGTGCTAAATGTGTAAAACTCAAAAGCTATATTAAAAAAAGCAGGGATGTGTTTAAAATTACATGAGCGAGAAAAAGAAAACAATTAAACACTTGTTTAACCTTGGAAGCCATACATGATCATGACTAAAATAACTGAAATAAATAACCTGTTTTCATCCTTTACTGCTGTCACTCTAAAATAACTACTGAAAAATCTGAAGTCATAAAACAGACTAGGAATATTTTCCTCCCTCCTCTGGAAACCCTCCCTAACTCTCATCAGTCGGAGAAGCCTTTGATTGGGTGTCCACTGTATACCATGAAACTACCATCCACTCTCCTTGCAGGTAATGGGGCTGTGGTCAAGAGCGTGGTTGATCCAACGTTGAGATGTGGTTGATCGATGGTTGCTCCATGGTTGAGATTTGGTTATGGCCATAGAAATACAATGAATAGAACAGGCTTGGAATCTCTGACCCTGGCAATATGACTGGTAAACTCATGGGTACACTTGTAATGGCTGCCTGGTGATTAAATCATTTCCATGGTAATGTAGAATGTTAATTCAAATGATGCTAACTGATGTAGCTCTTACAATGGAATGTCTTTTTTTGTCATGTCAGTTGAGTTGATTTAACAGATCACATCACAGATTGATGGCACACTTCCTGCTTTTACTTCCTGCTTTGCTCCTTATGGGTACACTCGCAATGGCCACCAGTCCACCCATTATGCCATCATTGACTTTAATGGGGATGACCATTCTATTTCTATGGTTATGGCGCCTCTCACATCACATGTACCTGTTCTTGATGTACTCTCTGTACATGAGTATGTCCTCTCGGCACAGTGATCTCACCTGGCCAAGGCCAGTTAGCACGTGGCCCTCAAACACCTCCCTGTTGTCCCTGTCCACCTGCGGAGACGACACCTCGTATATACTGTCAGTCGTAAAGCATGACACAGGAACACTGAAGAGAGAGAGATAAGAGGGAGAGGTGAAAAATAAAACAAATAGTTAAACTCATGCTGGATATAAGTTACTGTGGTACAGTAGCTGTAGGTAGTAGTGATTCATGTGTAACACAACTAAGCCAAGCAGACCAAAATGTGTTCTGCAGAAAACTGACATTTTTAAACTGAAACGTGTTCCTAAAAGAAGAGATAATGGGTCACAAGACAGATTTGTAGACGATTGAGGATGCAGGGAGGGAGAGAAAAATGTTGGTATTTCTACAGCCCTGGTAATCACTAATAATAACTAGTGTGGAAGCTGAACCCTTCGCATGTTCAGTCATCTACACAGCTCATTAGCTACCTCAGGTTCCTCAAGTCATCCTTCTGGAGACTGGCAACACCACAACCCCACCCACCAGCCTCATGCACATACCCACTATACAGACATTTCATAGACCACTTTTTCTCACAGCACTCAACACTACCACCCCCCCGCTTTCGGGAACGTCACAGAATACACAACATGACAGAATGACACAGAATTCATCAGAGCAGAGCACTTAGTAAAAAGCCAGTGTTGAGCAATGGGGCCGGCCATTGGGCTAGACTTAACATCAAGTGCTTTTATGACTGAAAAAGAACAACATGTGGATGTGGAGGTACAATGTGTCTGTTCTGCTTGGAGGTCACAACTCTCTTATTGTAAAAGAGCTTGATATGTACACTCAGCACACAGTACTAAACTGACTTCTGATAGCGGATGTTGGCTGAGAGGTCACCAAGACAACACAGCGAGGCATCCAGTGGGTCACTGAGTGATGTACAGTAGTTAGCCTTGATAGAGAAGCACTTGTGACTGAAGTGTTTTGGGTGAGTCAGAGCAAAGCAAACAGTCACAAGTTAGCTAGGATGAACAATACCAGGAAGTGGAGTAGAACTCAACCTAATCGTTTCACATGTTCCACCTTTCCTACCACCATTTCCTGTAGCAACACTGGTCTTCCTCTTAGTTGTCCCAGCACGTTTGATGACCCACTTCCTCTGCAGTAAATCAAATTACTTTTCTGTTCTTTGTCCTCTCATTCTCACTCTTTTTACTGGTTCCCCTGTCCCCCTAGTCCCTGGCTGTGAATTGAGTGTGTGTGTTTCTGGGTGGTTTCTGAGAGCCTGAGAGAAACAGTTGAGGTGTGTAAAAAAAATGTAGGTGAATAAGAGAGAAGACACTAGCAAGGTTTCCATCCAATTGGTGACAGATGTGAATATAAAAACAAAGTACAGTTGTTGTGTTTCTATGAAATAGACTTTTTGCGGCTAAAAATATGCGGGATGACGTAGTGCACACAGAATAACTTCTGCAGTTAAATTCCCATGTACCGAATAAACAATACAAGTACAGTAAATGGGTTTCCATCACATTTTCAACTACTGATCGTTTTGTAACAAAGCATGTCGCGCTATATAGAGAATGTTCCCGCTCTGGTCTTTGCACGTGTGCTCTAGCCAACAGCTCAGCGATAGGCCTACAGTGCGGGTATCTACATGAGATTCCTATTATGGAAAAAAAGAGCGAGATTCTTTCTATTTGTGAAATGGCAGTCAAGCATCGATCATCACGTCACCAGAATAAGACCCTCAATATTTATTGTAAAGCAGCATCAAGATCACCGTGCACTTTCACCAACCTGTGAAGTTCATAACTTATTTCATATGTAGTTAAATAAACTGCATGGTTTCCCAGGTCGTAATGGGAGGACCACAAAACATATCATCGCTTGACTCCAAGTTTACTTTGATATTATATCAATATTTGAGCAGAAAGGTATTTCAACCGTCATTTCACGCATAATTAACTTTACAGACTCTAAAATATCCTACCTTGTCTAGCGTATTTCATTTTGTCGACATTTGGAAAGTTTACTGACAAATTTGCTGTTTCCATCAGGCCTGCCATAAATTTTTAGCCGACGTTCTTTACTCGCATAAAGAAGTTGGATGTAAACCTGGTTACTGAGACACTTCAGTGTCTGAAAATATGTTAAAACACTTCCTGACACACAACACACACACACAGGAGACAAGGTAGGGGGTGTGGGGTAGTCCAGACATGGTGTAGCACTACATACTACTGAAATATGCATTTCAAAAGACGTGCCACAAGTGCAGGTGACGTGCCACAAGTGCAGGTGAGGTGCCACAAGTGCAGGTGAGGAACTAGCCATCATAGGTGATGGCTAGTTCCTAGTACCAAGCGCATGCGAGGTCAACAATGTTGATGGCTGGTTTCTATTACCAAGCGCATGCGAGGTCAACAATGCTGATGGCTGGTTCCTAGTACCAAGCGCATGCGAGGTCAACAATGCTGATGGCTAGTTCCTAGTACCAAGCGCATGCGAGGTCAACAATGCTGATGGCTAGTTCCTAGTACCAAGCGCATGCGAGGTCAACAATGCTGATGGCTGGTTCCTAGTACCAAGCGCATGCGAGGTCAACAATGCTGATGGCTGGTTCCTAGTACCAAGCGCATGCGAGGTCAACAATGCTGATGGCTGGTTCCTATTACCAAGCGCATGCGAGGTCAACAATGCTGATGGCTGGTTTCTATTACCAAGCGCATGCGAGGTCAACAATGCTGGTGGCTGGTTCCTAGTACCAAGCGCATGCGAGGTCAACAATGCTGATGGCTAGTTCCTAGTACCAAGCGCATGCGAGGTCAACAATGCTGATGGCTGGTTCCTAGTACCAAGCGCATGCGAGGTCAACAATGCTGATGGCTGGTTCCTATTACCAAGCGCATGCGAGGTCAACAATGCTGATGGCTGGTTCCTAGTACCAAGCGCATGCGAGGTCAACAATGCTGATGGCTGGTTCCTAGTACCAAGCGCATGCGAGGTCAACAATGCTGATGGCTGGTTCCTATTACCAAGCGCATGCGAGGTCAACAATGCTGATGGCTGGTTCCTATTACCAAGCGCATGCGAGGTCAACAATGCTGATGGCTGGTTCCTAGTACCAAGCGCATGCGAAGTCAACAATGCTGATGGCTAGTTCCTAGTACCAAGCGCATGCGAGGTCAAGAACGCTGATGGCTGGTTCCTAGTACCAAGCGCATGCGAGGTCAACAATGCTGATGGCTGGTTCCTATTACCAAGCGCATGCGAGGTCAACAATGCGGATGGCTGGTTCCTATTACCAAGCGCATGCGAGGTCAACAATGCTGATGGCTAGTTCCTAGTACCAAGCGCATGCGAGGTCAACAATGCTGATGGCTAGTTCCTATTACCAAGCGCATGCGAGGTCAACAATGCTGATGGCTAGTTCCTAGTACCAAGCGCATGCGAGGTCAACAATGCTGATGGCTAGTTCCTATTACCAAGCGCATGTGAGGTCAACAATGCTGATGGCTAGTTCCTATTACCAAGCGCATGCGAGGTCAACAATGCTGATGGCTGGTTCCTAGTACCAAGCGCATGCGAGGTCACAATGCTGATGGCTAGTTCCAAGTACCAAGCGCATGCGAGGTCAACAATGCTGATGGCTGGTTCCTAGTACCAAGCGCATGCGAGGTCAACAATGCTGATGGCTGGTTCCTATTACCAAGCGCATGCGAGGTCAACAATGCTGATGGCTGGTTCCTATTACCAAGCGCACGCGAGGTCAACAATGCTGATGGCTGGTTCCTAGTACCAAGCGCACGCGAGGTCAACAATGCTGATGGCTGGTTCCTAGTACCAAGCGCACGCGAGGTCAACAATGCTGATGGCTGGTTCCTAGTACCAAGCGCACACGAGGTCAACAACGCTGATGGCTGGTTCCTAGTACCAAGCGCATGCGAGGTCAACAACGCTGATGGCTGGTTCCTAGTACCAAGCGCACGCGAGGTCAACAACGCTGATGGCTGGTTCCTAGTACCAAGCGCATGCGAGGTCAACAACGCTGATGGCTGGTTCCTATTACCAAGCGCATGCGAGGTCAACAACGCTGATGGCTGGTTCCTATTACCAAGCGCATGCGAGGTCAACAACGCTGATGGCTAGTTCCTATTACCAAGCGCATGCGAGGTCAACAATGCTGATGGCTAGTTCCTATTACCAAGCGCATGCGAGGTCAACAATGCTGATGGCTAGTTCCTATTACCAAGCGCATGCGAGGTCAACAATGCTGATGGCTGGTTCCTATTACCAAGCGCATGCGAGGTCAACAATGCTGATGGCTAGTTCCTAGTACCAAGCGCATGCGAGGTCAACAATGCTGATGGCTGGTTCCTAGTACCAAGCGCATGCGAGGTCAACAATGCTGATGGCTAGTTCCTATTACCAAGCGCATGCGAGGTCAACAATGCTGATGGCTAGTTCCTATTACCAAGCGCATGCGAGGTCAACAATGCTGATGGCTGGTTCCTATTACCAAGCGCATGCGAGGTCAACAATGCTGATGGCTGGTTCCTATTACCAAGCGCATGCGAGGTCAACAATGCTGATGGCTGGTTCCTATTACCAAGCGCATGCGAGGTCAACAATGCTGATGGCTGGTTCCTATTACCAAGCGCATGCGAGGTCAACAATGCTGATGGCTGGTTCCTAGTACCAAGCGCATGCGAGGTCAACAATGCTGATGGCTGGTTCCTAGTACCAAGCGCATGCGAGGTCAACAATGCTGATGGCTGGTTCCTAGTACCAAGCGCATGCCAGGTCAACAATGCTGATGGCTGGTTCCTAGTACCAAGCGCATGCGAGGTCAACAATGCTGATGGCTGGTTCCTAGTACCAAGCGCATGCGAGGTCAACAATGCTGATGGCTGGTTCCTAGTACCAATCGCATGCGATGTCAACAATGCTGATGGCTGGTTCCTAGTACCAAGCGCATGCGAGGTCAACAATGCTGATGGCTGGTTCCTATTACCAAGCGCATGCGAGGTCAACAATGCTGATGGCTGGTTCCTATTACCAAGCGCATGCGAGGTCAACAATGCTGATGGCTGGTTCCTATTACCAAGCGCATGCGAGGTCAACAATGCTGATGGCTGGTTCCTAGTACCAAGCGCATGCGAGGTCAACAATGCTGATGGCTGGTTCCTAGTACCAAGCGCATGCGAGATCAACAATGCTGATGGCTGGTTCCTAGTACCAAGCGCATGCGAGGTCAACAATGCTGATAGCTGGTTCCTAGTACCAAGCGCATGCGAGATCAACAATGCTGATGGCTGGTTCCTAGTACCAAGCGCATGCCAGGTCAACAATGCTGATGGCTGGTTCCTAGTACCAAGCGCATGCGAGGTCAACAATGCTGATGGCTGGTTCCTATTACCAAGCGCATACGAGGTCAACAATGCTGATGGCTGGTTTCTATTACCAAGCGCATGCGAGATCAACAATGCTGATGGCTGGTTCCTATTACCAAGCGCATGCGAGGTCAACAATGCTGATGGCTGGTTTCTATTACCAAGCGCATGCGAGGTCAACAATGCTCATGGCTGGTTTCTATTACCAAGCGCATGCGAGGTCAACAATGCTGATGGCTGGTTTCTATTACCAAGCGCATGCGAGGTCAACAATGCTGATGGCTGGTTCCTATTACCAAGCGCATGCGAGGTCAACAATGCTGATGGCTGGTTCCTAGTACCAAGCGCATGCGAGGTCAACAATGCTGATGGCTGGTTCCTAGTACCAAGCGCATGCGAGGTCAACAATGCTGATGGCTGGTTCCTAGTACCAAGCGCATGCCAGGTCAACAATGCTGATGGCTGGTTCCTAGTACCAAGCGCATGCGAGGTCAACAATGCTGATGGCTGGTTCCTAGTACCAAGCGCATGCGAGGTCAACAATGCTGATGGCTGGTTCCTAGTACCAATCGCATGCGAGGTCAACAATGCTGATGGCTGGTTCCTAGTACCAAGCGCATGCGAGGTCAACAATGCTGATGGCTGGTTCCTATTACCAAGCGCATGCGAGGTCAACAATGCTGATGGCTGGTTCCTATTACCAAGCGCATGCGAGGTCAACAATGCTGATGGCTGGTTCCTATTACCAAGCGCATGCGAGGTCAACAATGCTGATGGCTGGTTCCTATTACCAAGCGCATGCGAGGTCAACAATGCTGATGGCTGGTTCCTAGTACCAAGCGCATGCTAGGTCAACAATGCTGATGGCTGGTTCCTAGTACCAAGCGCATGCGAGATCAACAATGCTGATGGCTGGTTCCTAGTACCAAGCGCATGCGAGGTCAACAATGCTGATAGCTGGTTCCTAGTACCAAGCGCATGCGAGATCAACAATGCTGATGGCTGGTTCCTAGTACCAAGCGCATGCCAGGTCAACAATGCTGATGGCTGGTTCCTAGTACCAAGCGCATGCGAGGTCAACAATGCTGATGGCTGGTTTCTATTACCAAGCGCATGCGAGGTCAACAATGCTCATGGCTGGTTTCTATTACCAAGCGCATGCGAGGTCAACAATGCTGATGGCTGGTTTCTATTACCAAGCGCATGCGAGGTCAACAATGCTGATGGCTGGTTCCTAGTACCAAGCGCATGCGAGGTCAACAATGCTGATGGCTGGTTCCTATTACCAAGCGCATGCGAGGTCAACAATGCTGATGGCTGGTTCCTATTACCAAGCGCATGCGATGTCAACAATGCTGATGGCTGGTTTCTATTACCAAGCGCATGCGAGGTCAACAATGCTGATGGCTGGTTCCTAGTACCAAGCGCATGCGAGGTCAACAATGCTGATGGCTGGTTCCTATTACCAAGCGCATGCGAGGTCAACAATGCTGATGGCTGGTTCCTAGTACCAAGCGCATGCGAAGTCAACAATGCTGATGGCTGGTTCCTAGTACCAAGCGCATGCTAGGTCAACAATGCTGATGGCTGGTTCCTAGTACCAAGCGCATGCGAGGTCAACAATGCTGATGGCTAGTTCCTAGTACCAAGCGCATGCGAGGTCAACAATGCTGATGGCTGGTTCCTAGTACCAATCGCATGCGAGGTCAACAATGCTGATGGCTGGTTCCTAGTACCAAGCGCATGCGAGGTCAACAATGCTGATGGCTGGTTCCTATTACCAAGCGCATGCGAGGTCTACAATGCTGATGGCTGGTTCCTATTACCAAGTGCATGCGAGGTCAACAATGCTGATGGCTGGTTCCTATTACCAAGCGCATGCGAGGTCAACAATGCTGATGGCTGGTTCCTATTACCAAGCGCACGCGAGGTCAACAATGCTGATGGCTGGTTCCTATTACCAAGCGCACGCGAGGTCAACAATGCTGATGGCTAGTTCCTATTACCAAGCGCATGCGATGTCAACAATGCTGATGGCTGGTTCCTAGTACCAATCGCATGCGAGGTCAACAATGCTGATGGCTGGTTCCTAGTACCAAGCGCATGCGAGGTCAACAATGCTGATGGCTGGTTCCTATTACCAAGCGCATGCGAGGTCAACAATGCTGATGGCTGGTTCCTATTACCAAGCGCATGCGAGGTCAACAATGCTGATGGCTGGTTCCTATTACCAAGCGCATGCGAGGTCAACAATGCTGATGGCTGGTTCCTATTACCAAGCGCATGCGAGGTCAACAATGCTGATGGCTGGTTCCTATTACCAAGCGCATGCGAGGTCAACAATGCTGATGGCTGGTTCCTAGTACCAAGCGCATGCGAGGTCAACAATGCTGATGGCTGGTTCCTAGTACCAAGCGCATGCGAGATCAACAATGCTGATGGCTGGTTCCTAGTACCAAGCGCATGCGAGGTCAACAATGCTGATGGCTGGTTCCTAGTACCAAGCGCATGCGAGATCAACAATGCTGATGGCTGGTTCCTAGTACCAAGCGCATGCCAGGTCAACAATGCTGATGGCTGGTTCCTAGTACCAAGCGCATGCGAGGTCAACAATGCTGATGGCTGGTTCCTATTACCAAGCGCATGCGAGGTCAACAATGCTGATGGCTGGTTTCTATTACCAAGCGCATGCGAGATCAACAATGCTGATGGCTGGTTCCTATTACCAAGCGCATGCGAGGTCAACAATGCTGATGGCTGGTTTCTATTACCAAGCGCATGCGAGGTCAACAATGCTCATGGCTGGTTTCTATTACCAAGCGCATGCGAGGTCAACAATGCTGATGGCTGGTTTCTATTACCAAGCGCATGCGAGGTCAACAATGCTGATGGCTGGTTCCTAGTACCAAGCGCATGCGAGGTCAACAATGCTGATGGCTGGTTCCTATTACCAAGCGCATGCGAGGTCAACAATGCTGATGGCTGGTTCCTATTACCAAGCGCATGCGATGTCAACAATGCTGATGGCTGGTTTCTATTACCAAGCGCATGCGAGGTCAACAATGCTGATGGCTGGTTCCTAGTACCAAGCGCATGCGAGGTCAACAATGCTGATGGCTGGTTCCTATTACCAAGCGCATGCGAGGTCAACAATGCTGATGGCTGGTTCCTAGTACCAAGCGCATGCGAAGTCAACAATGCTGATGGCTGGTTCCTAGTACCAAGCGCATGCTAGGTCAACAATGCTGATGGCTGGTTCCTAGTACCAAGCGCATGCGAGGTCAACAATGCTGATGGCTAGTTCCTAGTACCAAGCGCATGCGAGGTCAACAATGCTGATGGCTGGTTCCTAGTACCAATCGCATGCGAGGTCAACAATGCTGATGGCTGGTTCCTAGTACCAAGCGCATGCGAGGTCAACAATGCTGATGGCTGGTTCCTATTACCAAGCGCATGCGAGGTCTACAATGCTGATGGCTGGTTCCTATTACCAAGCGCATGCGAGGTCAACAATGCTGATGGCTGGTTCCTATTACCAAGCGCATGCGAGGTCAACAATGCTGATGGCTGGTTCCTATTACCAAGCGCACGCGAGGTCAACAATGCTGATGGCTGGTTCCTATTACCAAGCGCACGCGAGGTCAACAATGCTGATGGCTAGTTCCTATTACCAAGCGCATGCGATGTCAACAATGCTGATGGCTGGTTCCTATTACCAAGCGCATGCGAGGTCAACAATGCTGATGGCTAGTTCCTAGTACCAAGCGCATGCGAGGTCAACAATGCTGATGGCTAGTTCCTATTACCAAGCGCATGCGATGTCAACAATGCTGATGGCTGGTTCCTAGTACCAAGCGCATGCCAGGTCAACAATGCTGATGGCTGGTTCCTAGTACCAAGCGCATGCGAGGTCAACAATGCTGATGGCTGGTTCCTATTACCAAGCGCATGCGAGGTCAACAATGCTGATGGCTGGTTCCTATTACCAAGCGCATGCGAGGTCAACAATGCTGATGGCTGGTTCCTATTACCAAGCGCACGCGAGGTCAACAATGCTGATGGCTGGTTCCTATTACCAAGCGCACGCGAGGTCAACAATGCTGATGGCTGGTTCCTATTACCAAGCGCACGCGAGGTCAACAATGCTGATGGCTGGTTCCTATTACCAAGCGCACGCGAGGTCAACAATGCTGATGGCTAGTTCCTATTACCAAGCGCATGCGAGGTCAACAACGCTGATGGCTAGTTCCTAGTACCAAGCGCATGCGAGGTCAACAACGCTGATGGCTGGTTCCTAGTACCAAGCGCATGCGAGGTCAACAACGCTGATGGCTGGTTCCTATTACCAAGCGCATGCGAGGTCAACAACGCTGATGGCTGGTTCCTATTACCAAGCGCATGCGAGGTCAACAATGCTGATGGCTAGTTCCTATTACCAAGCGCATGCGAGGTCAACAATGCTGATGGCTGGTTCCTAGTACCAAGCGCATGCGAGGTCAACAATGCTGATGGCTGGTTTCTATTACCAAGCGCATGCGAGATCAACAATGCTGATGGCTGGTTCCTATTACCAAGCGCATGCGAGGTCAACAATGCTGATGGCTGGTTCCTAGTACCAAGCGCATGCGAGGTCAACAATGCTGATGGCTGGTTCCTAGTACCAAGCGCATGCGAGGTCAACAATGCTGATGGCTAGTTCCTAGTACCAAGCGCATGCGAGGTCAACAATGCTGATGGCTGGTTCCTAGTACCAAGCGCATGCGAGGTCAACAATGCTGATGGCTAGTTCCTAGTACCAAGCGCATGCGAGGTCAACAATGCTGATGGCTAGTTCCTAGTACCAAGCGCATGCGAGCTCAACAATGCTGATGGCTGGTTCCTATTACCAAGCGCATGCGAGGTCAACAATGCTGATGGCTGGTTCCTATTACCAAGCGCATGCGAGGTCAACAATGCTGATGGCCGGTTCCTAGTACCAAGCGCATGCGAGGTCAACAATGCTGATGGCTAGTTCCTAGTACCAAGCGCATGCGATGTCAACAATGCTGATGGCTGGTTCCTATTACCAAGCGCATGCGATGTCAACAATGCTGATGGCTAGTTCCTATTACCAAGCGCATGCGAGGTCAACAATGCTGATGGCTGGTTCCTAGTACCAAGCGCATGCGAGGTCAACAATGCTGATGGCTGGTTCCTAGTACCAAGCGCATGCGAGGTCAACAATGCTGATGGCTAGTTCCTAGTACCAAGCGCATGCGAGGTCAACAATGCTGATGGCTGGTTTCTATTACCAAGCGCATGCGAGGTCAACAATGCTGATGGCTGGTTTCTATTACCAAGCGCATGCGAGGTCAACAATGCTGATGGCTGGTTTCTATTACCAAGCGCATGCGAGGTCAACAATGCTGATGGCTGGTTCCTATTACCAAGCGCATGCGAGGTCAACAATGCTGATGGCTGGTTCCTATTACCAAGCGCATGCGAGGTCAACAATGCTGATGGCTGGTTCCTATTACCAAGCGCATGCGATGTCAACAATGCTGATGGCTGGTTTCTATTACCAAGCGCATGCGAGGTCAACAATGCTGATGGCTGGTTCCTAGTACCAAGCGCATGCGAGGTCAACAATGCTGATGGCTGGTTCCTATTACCAAGCGCATGCGAGGTCAACAATGCTGATGGCTGGTTCCTAGTACCAAGCGCATGCGAGGTCAACAATGCTGATGGCTGGTTCCTAGTACCAAGCGCATGCCAGGTCAACAATGCTGATGGCTGGTTCCTAGTACCAAGCGCATGCGAGGTCAACAATGCTGATGGCTAGTTCCTAGTACCAAGCGCATGCGAGGTCAACAATGCTGATGGCTGGTTCCTAGTACCAATCGCATGCGAGGTCAACAATGCTGATGGCTGGTTCCTAGTACCAAGCGCATGCGAGGTCAACAATGCTGATGGCTGGTTCCTATTACCAAGCGCATGCGAGGTCAACAATGCTGATGGCTGGTTCCTATTACCAAGCGCACGCGAGGTCAACAATGCTGATGGCTGGTTCCTATTACCAAGCGCACGCGAGGTCAACAATGCTGATGGCTAGTTCCTATTACCAAGCGCACGCGATGTCAACAATGCTGATGGCTGGTTCCTATTACCAAGCGCATGCTAGGTCAACAATGCTGATGGCTGGTTCCTAGTACCAAGCGCATGCGAGGTCAACAATGCTGATGGCTAGTTCCTAGTACCAAGCGCATGCGAGGTCAACAATGCTGATGGCTGGTTCCTAGTACCAATCGCATGCGAGGTCAACAATGCTGATGGCTGGTTCCTAGTACCAAGCGCATGCGAGGTCAACAATGCTGATGGCTGGTTCCTATTACCAAGCGCATGCGAGGTCAACAATGCTGATGGCTGGTTCCTATTACCAAGCGCATGCGAGGTCAACAATGCTGATGGCTGGTTCCTATTACCAAGCGCATGCGAGGTCAACAATGCTGATGGCTAGTTCCTAGTACCAAGCGCATGCGAGGTCAACAATGCTGATGGCTGGTTCCTAGTACCAATCGCATGCGAGGTCAACAATGCTGATGGCTGGTTCCTAGTACCAAGCGCATGCGAGGTCAACAATGCTGATGGCTGGTTCCTATTACCAAGCGCATGCGAGGTCAACAATGCTGATGGCTGGTTCCTATTACCAAGCGCATGCGAGGTCAACAATGCTGATGGCTGGTTCCTATTACCAAGCGCACGCGAGGTCAACAATGCTGATGGCTGGTTCCTATTACCAAGCGCACGCGAGGTCAACAATGCTGATGGCTGGTTCCTATTACCAAGCGCACGCGAGGTCAACAATGCTGATGGCTAGTTCCTATTACCAAGCGCACGCGATGTCAACAATGCTGATGGCTGGTTCCTATTACCAAGCGCATGCGAGGTCAACAATGCTGATGGCTAGTTCCTAGTACCAAGCGCATGCGAGGTCAACAATGCTGATGGCTAGTTCCAATTACCAAGCGCATGCGAGGTCAACAATGCTGATGGCTAGTTCCTATTACCAAGCGCATGCGAGGTCAACAATGCTGATGGCTGGTTCCTATTACCAAGCGCATGCGAGGTCAACAATGCTGATGGCTAGTTCCTATTACCAAGCGCATGCGAGGTCAACAATGCTGATGGCTGGTTCCTAGTACCAAGCGCATGCGAGGTCAACAATGCTGATGGCTGGTTCCTAGTACCAAGCGCATGCGAGATCAACAATGCTGATGGCTGGTTCCTAGTACCAAGCGCATGCCAGGTCAACAATGCTGATGGCTGGTTCCTAGTACCAAGCGCATGCGAGGTCAAAAATGCTGATGGCTGGTTCCTATTACCAAGCGCATGCTAGGTCAACAATGCTGATGGCTGGTTCCTATTACCAAGCGCATGCGAGGTCAACAATGCTGATGGCTGGTTCCTATTACCAAGCGCATGCGAGGTCAACAATGCTGATGGCTAGTTCCTATTACCAAGCGCATGCGAGGTCAACAATGCTGATGGCTGGTTCCTAGTACCAAGTGCATGCGAGGTCAACAATGCTGATGGCTGGTTCCTAGTACCAAGCGCATGCGAGGTCAACAATGCTGATGGCTGGTTCCTAGTACCAAGCACATGCCAGGTCAACAATGCTGATGGCTGGTTCCTAGTACCAAGCGCATGCGAGGTCAACAATGCTGATGGCTGGTTCCTATTACCAAGCGCATGCGAGGTCAACAATGCTGATGGCTGGTTCCTATTACCAAGTGCATGCGAGGTCAACAATGCTGATGGCTGGTTCCTATTACCAAGCGCATGCGAGGTCAACAATGCTGATGGCTGGTTCCTATTACCAAGCGCATGCGAGGTCAACAATGCTGATGGCTGGTTCCTATTACCAAGCGCATGCGAGGTCAACAATGCTGATGGCTGGTTCCTAGTACCAAGCGCATGCGAGGTCAACAATGCTGATGGCTGGTTCCTAGTACCAAGCACATGCGAGGTCAACAATGCTGATGGCTGGTTCCTAGTACCAAGCGCATGCAAGGTCAACAATGTTGATGGCTGGTTCCTAGTACCAAGCGCATGCGAGGTCAACAATGCTGATGGCTGGTTCCTATTACCAAGCGCATGCGAGGTCAACAATGCTGATGGCTGGTTCCTATTACCAAGCGCATGCGAGGTCAACAATGCTGATGGCTGGTTCCTAGTACCAAGCGCATGCGAGGTCAACAATGCTGATGGCTAGTTCCTAGTACCAAGCGCATGCGATGTCAACAATGCTGATGGCTGGTTCCTATTACCAAGCGCATGCGATGTCAACAATGCTGATGGCTAGTTCCTATTACCAAGCGCATGCGAGGTCAACAATGCTGATGGCTGGTTCCTAGTACCAAGCGCATGCGAGGTCAACAATGCTGATGGCTGGTTCCTAGTACCAAGCGCATGCGAGGTCAACAATGCTGATGGCTAGTTCCTAGTACCAAGCGCATGCGAGGTCAACAATGCTGATGGCTGGTTCCTATTACCAAGCGCATGCGAGGTCAACAATGCTGATGGCTGGTTCCTATTACCAAGCGCATGCGAGGTCAACAATGCTGATGGCTGGTTCCTAGTACCAAGTGCATGCGAGGTCAACAATGCTGATGGCTAGTTCCTAGTACCAAACGCATGCGAGGTCAACAATGCTGATGGCTGGTTCCTAGTACCAAGCGCATGCGAGGTCAACAATGCTGATGGCTAGTTCCTAGTACCAAGCGCATGCGAGGTCAACAATGCTGATGGCTGGTTCCTATTACCAAGCACATGCGAGATCATCCAAGGTGGCTTAGCAGTTCAGACGTCTTTTCCGTATTGTCTTGTCGTGTCCTGTATATATATATATATTTACACCTTTTCTTCACATATCTTTTATTTATTTTATTATCCAAGAACTCAACTACAAAAGCTTTCCTGCAAAAGCTTTCCTGCAACCCGCTTCACCAATTACAATAAGTAATATTTACCTCAATCTGAAAATCCATCGTGGAAGATAGCCAGGGGCTAATTCAGAAGCTAGCCTGATAGCTAACCAGAAGCTACTCCGATAGCTAGCCAGAAGCTAATCTGTAGCTGCCCCGAAATTAGCCGGTTTGCTAGCTAGCGTTGGTGTTTCAGCTGCCCACGTTTTGCGGTCATCAGCTATCCCTTTAGCTCGATAATCTACCGGCACTTTTGTGCAACGCGACTCGGACCGGAGCATTCCGGGACTTTTTTTCTCCCAGTTTCCCCGGATTCCAACCGCAGGCTCTGGACACTTGCACCTTGATTTCGCAGCTAGCTAGCTGCATACCGTGTGACTATTGGCTTACGTCGACCCCGGAGCAAACTCAAATCATGCTGGAGCTAGCCAGCTGAGGAGTTCCATCACCATCCGGACCCGTTTCTTTTGTTGCTGCTGCAGATACGGAACCCCACCGGGCCTTCACGACTGACTGCCGACGTTATCTGCCCGAGGGATTTATCCAACCGGCAAATCCGTCCCGACGTTACCTGAACGCTCACCTGAGGCCCGCTAATCGTTAGCTGTCCTATCGGCTGCTATCTGAACAAAACCCCACTACACGGAACCTACCGACGGAAACGCACGAGGTATCTACAAACAGACCTCCATCCTATGCTGCTACCGATAGCCATATACCCGGCCAGCTGTCTGGATCGCCACGACCCCAACCAACCTCTACTCACTGGACCCTTACTGATCACTTGATTAAGCATGCCTCTCCTTAATGTAAATATGCCTTGTCCATTGCTGTTCTGGTTAGTGTTTATTGGCTTATTTCACTGTAGAGATTCTAGCCCTGCTCTCTATACCATATCCAACCTATCAGTTCCACCACCCACATATGCGATGACATCACCTGGTTTCAATGATGTTTCTAGAGACAAGATCTCTCTCATCATCACTCAATACCTAGGTTTACCTCCACTGTATTCACATCCTACCATACCTTTGTCTGTACATTATTCCTTTAAACTATTTTATCGCCCCCAGAAACTTCCTTTTACTCTCTGCTCTAGTAGCTCTAGGCGACCAATTCTCATAGCTTTTAGCCGTACCATTATCCTACTTCTCCTCTGTTCCTCTGGTGATGTAGAGGTGAATCCAGGCCCTGCAGTACCTGGCTCCACTCCTATTCCCCAGGCGCTCTCTTTTGATGACTTCTGTAACCGTAATAGCCTTGGCTTCATGCATGTTAACATTAGAAGCCTCCTCCCTAAGTTTGTTTTGTTCACTGCTTTAGCACACTCTACCAACCCGGATGTTTTAGCCGTGTCTGAATCCTGGCTTAGAAAGACCACCAAAAATTCAGACATTTTTATCCCCAATTACAATATTTTCAGACAAGATAGAACGGCCAAAGGGGGCGGTGTTGCAATCTACTGCAAAGACTGCCTGCAGAGTTCTGTTATACTATCCAGGTCTGTTCCCAAACAATTTGAACTTCTACTTTTAAAAATCCACCTCTCTAAAAACAAGTCTCTCACCGTTGCCGCCTGCTATAGACCACCCTCTGCCCCCAGCTGTGCTCTGGACACTATATGTGAACTGATTGCCCCCCATCTATCTTCAGAGCTCGTGCTGCTAGGCGACCTAAATTTGAACATGCTCAACACCCCAGCCACCCTACAATCTAAGCTTGATGCCCTCAATCTCACACAAATTATCAATGAACCTACCAGGTACCACCCCAATTCCGTAAACACAGGATGATATCTATGAGGGTACCCAACAAACTTGCCCTCCAAATACACCTCTGCTGTTTTCAACCAAGATCTCAGCGATCACTGCCTCATTGCCTGCATCCGTAATGGGTCAGCGGTCAAACGACCTCCACTCATCACTGTCAAACGCTCCCTGAAACACTTCAGCGAGCAGGCCTTCCTAATCGACCTGGCCGGGATATCCTGGAAGGATATTGATCTCATCCCGTCAGTAGAGGATGCCTGGTCATTTTTTAAAAATGCCTTCCTCACCATCTTGAATAAGCATGCCCCATTCAAGAAATTTAGAACCAGGAACAGATATAGCCCTTGGTTCTCTCCTGACCTGACTGCCCTTAACCATCAGAAAAACATCCTATGGCGTTCTGCATTAGCATCGAACAGCCCCCGTGATATGCAACTTTTCAGGGAAGCCAGAAACCAATATACACAGGCAGTTAGAACAGCCAAGGCTAGCTTTTTCAAGCAGAAATTTGCTTCCTGCTACACAAATTCAAAAAAGTTCTGGGACACCGTAAAGTCCATGGAGAATAAGAACACCTCCTCCCAGCTTCCAACCGCTCTGAAGATAGGAAACACTGTCACCACCGACAAATCCACTATAATTGAGAATTTCAATAAGCATTTTTCTACGGCTGGCCATGCTTTCCACCTGGCTACCCCTACCCCGGACAACAGCACTGCCCTCCCCTCTGCTACTCGCCCAAGCCTTCCCCATTTCTCTTTCTCCCAAATACAGTCAGCTGATGTTCTTAATGAGCTGCAAAATCTGGACCCTTACAAATCAGCCGGGCTAGATAATCTGGACCCTTTCTTTCTAAAACTATCTGCTGAAATTGTTGCCACCCCTATTACTAGCCTCTTCAACCTCTCTTTCGTGTCGTCTGAGATCCCCAAAGATTGGAAAGCAGCTGCGGTTATCCCCCTCTTCAAAGGGGGGGACACCCTTGACCCTAACTGCTACAGACCTATATCTATCCTACCCTGCCTTTCTAAGGTCTTCGAAAGCCAAGTCAACAAACAGATTACCGACCATTTCGAATCACACCACACCTTCTCCGCTATGCAATCTGGTTTCAGAGCTGGTCATGGGTGCACCTCAGCCACGCTCAAGGTCATAAACGATATCGTAACCGCCATCGATAGGAAACAATACTGTGCAGCCGTATTCATTGACCTGGCCAAGGCTTTTGACTCTGTCAATCACCACATCCTCATTGGTAGACTCGACAGCCTTGGTTTCTCTAATGATTGCCTCGCCTGGTTCACCAACTACTTCTCTGATAGAGTTCAGTGTGTCAAATCGGAGGGTCTGTTGTCCGGGCCTCTGGCAGTCTCTATGGGGGTGCCACAGGGTTCAATTCTTGGACCGACCCTCTTCTCTGTATACATCAATGATGTCGCTCTTGCTGCTGGTGATTCTCTGATCCACCTCTACGCAGACGACACTATTCTGTATACTTCTGGCCCTTCTTTTGACACTGTGTTAACAACCCTCCAGGCGAGCTTCAATGCCATACAACTCTCCTTCCGTGGCCTCCAACTGCTCTTAAATACAAGTAAAACCAAATGCATGCTCTTCAACCGATCGCTGCCTGCTCCTGCCCGCCTGTCCAACATCACTACTTTGGACGGCTCTGACTTAGAATATGTGGACAACTACAAATACCTAGGTGTCTGGTTAGACTGTAAACTCTCCTTCCAGACCCACATCAAACATGTCAAATCTAGAATTGGCTTCCTATTCCGCAACAAAGCATCCTTTACTCATGCTGCCAAACATACCCTTGTAAAACTGACCATCCTACCAATCCTCGACTTCGGTGATGTCATTTACAAAATAGCCTCCAAAACCCTACTCAATAAATTGGATGCAGTCTATCACAATGCCATCCGTTTTGTCACCAAAGCCCCATATACTACCCACCACTGCGACCTGTACACTCTCGTTGGCTGGCCCTCGCTTCATACTCGTCGCCAAACCCACTGGTTCCAGGTCATCTACAAGACCCTGCTAGGTAAAGTCCCCCCTTATCTCAGCTCGCTGGTCACCATAGCAGCACCTACCTGTAGCACGCGCTCCAGCAGGTATATCTCTCTAGTCACCCCCAAAACCAATTCTTCCTTTGGACGCCTCTCCTTCCAGTTCTCTGCTGCCAATGACTGGAACGTACTACAAAAATCTCTGAAACTGGAAACACCTATCTCCCTCACTAGCTTTAAGCACCAGCTGTCAGAGCAGCTCATAGATTACTGCACCTGTACATAACCCATCTACAATTTAGCCCAAACAACTACCTCTTTACCTACTGTATTTATTTATTTATTTATTTTGCTCCTTTGCACCCCATTATTTCTGTCTCTACTTTGCACTTTCTTCCAATGCAAACCAACCATTCCAGTGTTTTTTAGTTTTTATTTTACTTGCTGTGTTGTACTCACTTCGCCTCCATGGCCTTTTTATATTTTATTTATTTATACATATATCTGTTTGCCTTCACCTCCCTTATCTCACCTCACTTGCTCACATTGTATATAGACTTATTTTTTTTCACTGTATTATTGACTATATGTTTGTTTCTACTCCATGTGTAACTATGTGTTGTTGTATGTGTCGAACTGCTTTGCTTTATCTTGGCCAGGTCGCAATTGTAAATGAGAACGTGTTCTCAATTTGCCTACCTGGTTAAATAAAGGTTAAATAAATAAATAAAATAAACAATGCTGATGACTAGTTCCTATTACCAAGCGCATGCGAGGTCAACAACGCTGATGGCTGGTTTCTATTACCAAGCGCATGCGAGGTCAACAATGCTGATGGCTGGTTCCTAGTACCAAGCGCATGCGAGGTCAACAACGCTGATGGCTGGTTTCTAGTACCAAGCGCATGCGAGGTCAACACACACACGCTCTGCAAAGAAATACATGCCCTTTTCTGCACTGCCTGAGAGAAAGAAACCAGCTCATCTAGAGCTCCACTGTCCCATGATCAGTCAATTAAAACACTGATACTGCTTTCTCCTTTTTCCTCAGCCTTTCACACCAATAGTGAGCCTCCGTTTAGCTCAGCCAATACATGATGGGTCAAACGGATAATGCCAAGCGCAAGAGATGGGGAAAAAGAGAACTTTTGGGGGATGCGGTTACATGTCTAAGAATAGCCTTGTTATGCAATGGCAGGTACACCTGCTGGACCCGTGGCCATGAGAGAGGGATGGAGGGGAAAAGGGAGGTAGAGAGGACTAGAAAGAGTGATGAGGTCAGATGATAGAGAGAGAGAAAAGGGGGAGAGGGAGGGAGCGTATGATACAAAGTTAGCTGTATTGATGAATCAGTTTGTTTCCCTAGCCACACACACAGCTGTGCTCTATATCAGGGCTGGATGCCTGGCTGATAGGACGCCTGGCTGACAGGACGCCTGGCTGACAAAGCTCTCCATAGAGAAACAGAGGGTGATGAGAACAACACTCAGCCAGCTTCACTGAGACGCTTCACCAACATCAACACAGAGAATCAGCTAGAACATTCAACAAAGGACAACACGTGTCCATCCATACTCCTCCACAAAGAGTTAACATATACAGCAAAAAAAAAGGGTGTGGGGATAAAGGAGTCTGACCCTCCCCTTCAATTCACCTGTATAAGCCCACTCATGTATATGATCTGTCATACAGGCCTCTCCCTTTAAGGGAACAGTAGATCCATGTGCACAGGGCACCGGCATATGTATGCGTTAAGCATGGATGGGTCCGTGGGGAATGGGAAAAGCCTTTCAGAGCCTGGTCTTGTTGGGGCTGTGTGTATTGTTTGACGGGGATTTTTCTCCTTTCACTCAAATCCATATCTCAAAATTCGAATTCAACCTCCTGTGAGACGGATCTCAGAGGTTTCTCTCTCTACCAGTCTCACTCTCCCTATTGCTGTCTCTCCGTCTCATTTGGTCTCTCTCTCTCCGTATCGCTCCCCTTCTGCCTCAGATTTTGGAACCTCTGGCTGTGTGTTGGCTGGGCGGTTGACTGATCTCTGCAGTGATGTGAAACCACAGCAACACGTTGATTCAGTAAATAGACCCTGATAACACACGTGGCTCTCTTTCCATCCTGTCTCCAGTCTATATTTTTTGCAGCGAAACAAAAACAAACAATCTAACCCTCCAAACCTCTCAAAGGGTTCTCTGAAAGTTCCCCTATTCACACAACTTCCATAATAACCATGGCGAGAATTAAATGAAGACTTTTATTGATCTAGCCTCAATCAAACTGAGCCAGGAAGAGAGCAACACGTGTGTCTGTGTGTGTGTGTGTGTTTAGATGGATTGCTATGCGTCAACCACTTCAAAGTCTAGGAGATGGATGAGACGAAAGAGTGTTACCGTGACAACAGGCTGTGGAGATGAACAAGGGTTTTATATAAGGGTGAATGCACTCAGGGCAGGTGTGTGGGTGGTGATAAAGGATTGAGGTATTAGAAAACCACCCTCCCCTCTGACACACATACACATAGCTAATTAACATTCTCCCAATAATGGTCACCTACATTAAGGATCTGACTGTGGAGGTGTGAACCCATTGCGTGAACCCATTAAGCAGTCTAATGACACACAGACACACACCAGAGCCCTTAAACTCAACTCTGGACCTGGAAGCCAGTTCCACTGCTTTGTTTCCCTATTGTTCCCCTCTAATCAGGGACTGATTTAGACCTGGGACCCCAGGTGGGTGCAATTAATGTTCAGGTAGAACAGAGAACCAGCAGGTTCCGGACCTCGTAGGGTATCCCCTGCAATCCTCAACCCTCTGCAATCCCCTGGACCAGAGGATTGCAGGATTTTAGGGTGCTACAACCTAATCGGCTTGTCCACTAGATCTAACAGGCAGTAGTGATGGGTAGGGGGGATAGATACATGTACACATATTTTGGACGATATATCATATCTTATTGTTTTGAGAAGCTTGTTCTCCATTTTCTTTTTAAAAAGGGAGCCAATTTGTTTTCAGCACTTATTTCCATGACTGATCAAACCTTTCTCATGGCTCTTTCTTGTTCCTCAGCAGCAGACATATGGTGAGCAATATGTTTGGAACATTGAATCACAATAAAATCACAGTATCGAATCGCAATACATATAGAATCGGCACCAAAGTATCGTGATAATATCGTATCGTGAGGTCCCTGGCAATTCCCAGCTTTAACACGCAGTGAAGGAAGATGCAAGATGTTTCACTGGAGGGCCACACAACGCTCTGGACCTGAAAACCATTCAGCCCATCTAACACTAAAGCCACCTCAGAGTCTGGAACTGCCTAGGAGGAAAGGACAATGCAGTCAAAACACGTGTTCCTACATTTTTTCTTTGCTTTAACCCTTTACACTCATGGGAATTGGCCTATATGGATAAGGTCAACTTGAAATGTTTCTTACAGAAGACCCATAAAAAGCATATGACAATGCTAGCAACACTGAGATTATGGGGAAATGATCAGACCAAAAGGTGAGGACAACAGTTCACCTGACAAGACTGAACCCAAACATTAACACTGTTGATTTGATGTGCAATTTACATTTACTGTACTTTTCACAGCATTTGTCAATAATAAAATCTGAAAATACTCTGGATACATTCAGTAACATAATAGGGTTGGGGTTTGAGTGAGGTCTAACTGGAGTCTCCAAGTGGCCACACACCTCTCCAAACTGTGCACAGTTCAGTCATTTCAATGCACCTTCATGACTCAAGGAAAAAGCTTTCAAGGTGCTTTTTTGAGCTCTCCTAGCTTTGCCATTGAGGAAATGAAGCAAGCACACTTGTAGTTGTTTTGTTTGGAACACAACCCTGTGTCCACACAACCACAGTTGTTGTTTACGCAATCCAAAAACATTCCTATATAAAATCACAATCTGGATCAGGTGGATCATTATTTTGAAAGCTAACATTGTTGCCAATACAATACGCTAAGTTATAAAATATGATCTTACAGTGTTAGGCTTCAAAAGGCACTTCAGACAAACCGGTTGTAATTTAGGTGCGCATCAAATGGAGTTATGAGTACATTCAAGTGCGTATTGCGCAGGAAATTTTCTTCACAATACGACAAACATAGGCTCATTTTGTTCAAGACAACTGAGTATAAGGCAGGTAATCTATGTAACTGTAGATGAAATATGATATGAATTGTAGATTTGGAATCACAGGTGTGTGGTGTGCTTGTATGACATTAAATCTGTATTTAATATAACCCTCATCGTCTCATCTTTTAGAACACAGACTCCTCTCGACATGTCGCCTTCCACATTTCCCTCACTCAGACAACAAACATACAAAAGTAGGCCCATTAGTGGGAGGGATGCGGGCATGTTCTTGTTGAGAGCGATTCTCAAGTTTAAAACGACTGTCAGTCAAAAGATATCCAAGTGTGCTTACTTCATTTCCTCAAGCCGAGAACATGAGCACTGATGTCCCGTATAGCATGTAACTGTACAGCTACTGCGTTCCAATTTAGGCACTTATCAATGACAAAATCTGCCATTTTCAACCCGTATATGGGATGACGGGTGTTGTGTATGGGATGACGGGTGGTGTAAGTGGAAAGGCACACTGGAAAAGGAAATTAAATTAGGATAAATGTGATCAAGATTGTACTGTGAGTCTGGAGTCTGTCCTCGTGTAATATCATCCCCTCCATGCCTAAGTCAATGGGTGAGACAGGTCTCAAGGGGGATGAGGCTGTGGATGGAGGGAGTGGGGGTGCCAGGGAAGGAGGGGGAGCTGGATAGAAAGCAAACACAAGGATACAGCATTCTGCTGTCCCTCTCTCCCAAATTCTCCCTGCAATTTCTCAAGCAAGAATTTTGCTACGACTGTCTGGTAGTGGTATGAGTGGGGCGGGGGAAACTGAAAAATACCTGTTATTGGCAGAGGTTTGGAATGTTCTTTCTTATTGGTCTATTAACTAGTGGTGAAGTCACCAGGCAGGTCAAAACTCCATCCCACCAACAAAGGCTGACATTTCAGAGGGGTCTTTACAAACAGCTCTTACACTAAAAGGGCTTTAGCCTAATTTTCACAATTTCACAGTATTATTCCAACCCCATTGTGCCGAAATATATATATAAAACACAGGAAATAACATTTGACTGCACTGGGCCTTTAAAAGAATACAGTTGAAATCAAAAGTTTACATACACTTAGGCTGGAGTCATTATAAATATTTTTTCAACCACTCCACACATGTCTTGGTAACAAACTATAGTTTTGGCAAGTCTGTTAGGATATCTACTTTGTGCATGACAAGTAATTTTTCCAACAATTGTTTACAGACAGATTAATTCAAATCACAATTCCAGTGGGTCAGAAGTTTACATACACTAAGTTGACTGTGCCTTTTAACAGCTTGGAAAATTCCAGAAAATGATGTCATGGCTTTAGAAGCTTCTGATAGGCTAATTGACATCATTTGAGTCAATTGGAGGTGAACCTGTGGATGTATTTCAAGGCCTACCTTCAAACTCAGAGCCTCTTTGCTTGACATCATGGGAAAATCAAAAGAAATCAGCCAAGACCTCAGAAAAAAAATTGTAGATCTCCACAAGTCTGGTTCATCCTTGGGAGCAATTTCCAAACGGTACCACGTTCATCTGTACAAACAATAGTACGCAAGTATAAACACCATGGGACCACGCGGCCGTCATAACGCTCAGGAAGGAGACGTGTTCTGTCTCCTAGAGACAGACATATTTGGTGCGAAAAGTGCAAATCAATCCCAGAACAACAGCAAAGGATCTTGTGAAGATGCTGGAGGAAAAAGGTACAAAATATCTATATCCACAGTAAAACGAGTCCTATATCGACATAACCTGAAAGGCCGCTCAGCAAGGAAGAAGCCACTGCTCCAAAACCGCCATAAAAAAGCCAGACTACGGTTTGCAACTGCACATGGGGACAAAGATCGTACTTTTTGGAGAAATGTCCTCTGGTCTGATGTAACAAAAATAGAACTGTTTGGCCATAATAACCATCGTTATGTTTGGAGGAAAAAGGGGAGGCTTGCAAGCCGAAGAACACCATCCCAACCGTGAAGCACGGGGGTGGCAGCATCATGTTGTGGGGGTGCTTAGCTGCAGGATGGACTGGTGCACCTCACAAAATAAATGGCATCATGAGGTAGGAAAATGATGTGGATATATTAAAGCAACATCTCAAGACATCAGCCAGGAAGTTAAAACTTGGTCGCAAATGGGTCATCCAAACGGACAATGACCCCAAGCATACTTCCAAAGTTGTGGCAAAATGGCTTAAGGACAGCAAAGTCAAGGTATTGGAGTGGCCATCACAAAGCCCTGACCTCAATCCTATAGAAAATGTGCGGACAGAACTGAAAAAGCGTGTGCAAGCAAGGAGGCCTACAAACCTGACTCAGTTACACCAGCTCTGTCAGGAGGAATGGGCCAAAATTCACCCAACTTATTGTGGGAAGCTTGTGGAAGGTTACCCGAAATGTTTGACCCGAGTTAAACAATTTAAAGGCAATGCTACCAAATACTAATTGAGTATGTAAACCTCTGACCCACTGGGAATGTGATGAAAGAAATAAAGCTGAAATAAATCATTCTCTCTACTATTATTCTGAAATTTCACATTCTTAAAATAAAGTGGTGATCCTAACTGACCTAAAACAGGGAATTTTTACTTGGGTTAAATGTCAGGAATTGTGAAAAACTGAGTTTAAATGTATTTGGCTAAGGTGTATGTAAACTTCCGACTTCAACTGTATGTATGAAAAAGTTGTAAAACATTATCCTAAATATAAAACCATCAATTTGGTTACCATTGGTGCTTAATATGAGTTGTCAGTATATAAATACAATATATATATATTAAGTACATACTTTTATTTACTATCATTTCTTTGTTGTAAATGTTTTGGTGCCATACTGGTGGCAGTAGTGAAAAACGTCAATAGTTGGAAAGGTTAATTAAAAATAATTCCATTGTTGATCAGATGCTTTTTTCATCAATTAGAGAATAACCATATGGTTTATCCACTAGAAACTCATGGACAATATCTACACGGATATAAAAATGAATACTATATAAACTTTTTTTTGTCAAAGTATAAATGACCGAAGTTACCATTAATTACCAATATTAGCAAAGATTCCAGTAGTAAATTACCAGTAGCTTTGCAACCCTATTCCCAGGAGACTGTTGTTCATACGCTTTTATATGATGGTGTGTGTGTGGGTGTGCGTAGCGCACATTGCTTTAATATGTGTTGGAGTGCTGGCACTTCTAAACCCCCGGTTCACAGTGCACTGGGGTGGGTCAGAAGTGGACACGGGAGCGAGAGGCTACCACTGATGAGAGAATAACACTGAGGAGGATAGAGGGAGGGGATTGACAATAATAAGAAGAGAGAAATTGTGGAGAGGCAGGCAGCACAAGTCCACAAGCCCCTTTGGGACCACTTAGAAAGGAATGTGTTATTACATTTTTTCCAGAGTCGTCTGAAAAGGCCTGTAGCCATCTGTTCATTAGAATAGTATTAGACAGTGTACTTGTTTGTGTGTTAAAAGAGCTCAACTTACACGTTGATGGCGTTTTCCAGGACTGAGGGTTCGGTTCTCTCCAACTTGTGCTGGTTCTGGCCCAGATAGGCAAACCTGCAGAACGACACACACACAGAGTGTTTAAACAGCTGATCACCACGGAGACCAAAACATCACAGATAACATAAGTAGCATCACACCTCTTTTTTTAGACACCACAGTATCAAATATTTAACATTGAATTATGAAAGTATGTGGACGCCTGCTCGTCAAACATCTCATTCCAAACTAAAAGTAACATTGAAAAATAGTAATCAATATATATATAAAAACACAGAATCCCAAACAATGTTCATAAATCTGAGTTGACATTTCTGGAAGGCCAGCATCTCGGAGTCGCCTCTTCACTGTTGACGTTGAGACTGGTGTTTTGTGGGTACTATTTAATGAAGCTGCCAGTTGAGGACTTGTGAGGCGTCTGTTTCTCAAACTAAACACTCTAATGTACTTGTCCCTCTTGCTCAGTTGTGCACCGGGGCCTCCCACTCCTCTTTTTATTCTGGTTAGAGCCATTTGCGCTGTTATGTGAAGGGAGTAGTACACAGCGTTTTACGATATCTCTTGCCTGCATCTAGCTTATCAAGGGTGTAATCATTAGTCCAAAAGTTGCAAACAAGAGTTTCTATTGGACAAATTCAGGTTATCCCAGTTTCATTTGCATCCGTTTAAGAAACGTTTATCAACAGAAATCGATGGAATGAAGACACCCCTGATCACACAAACAGTTCACTTTGTATTCCTTCTCGCCTCTATGCACTCTCCTCTCACCTTTTCCCTTTGTTTGTAGACTTCAATGAACAACACTTCAGCTGTATGTGACCAGGCGAAAAAAAACTTTCCAAGCCAACCCATATCATAACCGCTACACACAGCCTACATCGTTGTCACCATATTAGCTAAAGTAACGTGATAGTCAACATAGCTAATAGAAATAACTCATTCGTAAACCTGCTACATTCATGTAGTAACGTTACAGTGTAGAGTCACAGTAAGCAGTTACACTGGCAGGCTCCGGCGGCAATACATTTTTAAAACCAAAAGCTTACCTTTACTTGGAAGAGTTCCAGTTATGGATAGTCATAGCCAGCAAGCTAACATAGCATCCCTCTTTTTGAGCCAGGTGTTTGAGTAACTAAACTAGCCAGCTGCATTTGCTAGCTAAGTGAAACTGAAAAAAAAGTACAAAATCTCACATGCTTCTCCTTCATTTTTGAAGAAATTAATTTGCTGAAAACTGTTCAACTATTGTCTTTCTCTCTCTTTGAGTCAACTACTCACCATATTTGATGCAGTGCTAGCTAGTTGTAGCTTATGCTTTCAGGACTAGATTCATTATCTGATCCTTTGATTGGGTGGACCACATTTCAGTTCATGCTGCTCTGATAGGTTTGAGGACGTCCTCCAGAAGTTGTCATAATTACTGTGTAAGTCTATGGAAGGGGGTGAGAACCATGAGCCTCCTAGGTTTTGTATTGAAGTCAATGTACCAAGAGGAGGACGGAAACTAGCTGTCTTCTGGCTACACCATGGTGCTACCCTACAGAGTGCTGTTGAGGCTACTGTAGACATTTATTGCAAAACAGTGTGTTTTAATAAATTATTTGGTGACATTAATATATTTAGTATAGTTTTATCTAAAAAGGTTAACTTTTTATGTTTTAACATTTATATTTTTAAGAAATTCACTGAGGGTGCTCCTCCCGTTCCTCCTCTGAGGAGCCTCCACTGGTTAAGGTAAAAGCAAGGTGACGTATAACCAATAATTATCTTCATACAATAGCTCCCAGTACTATACAATGGCTGTGTTCAGCTCCTCCACAATGTGATATCTGAGTGACCAGGGTACAGAAGGACACAGGAACAAAGGACAGTATGACGAACAGCAGCTATAAATACAGAGCTGTGAGGGGAGAGCGAGAAACACAAAACTTATTTGTTCCCATGGCCTGATTAATCTCTCCATTTCGGTGGTTCCATCAGGACGCCCCACAGGTAGGGAGACGTGAGTGTGTGTGTGTGTTTTCTGATGGGATTAGGCTCCAAGGGCCTTCAAAGGCCCAACACACACACTCAGTTGTTCATTGAGGAGGAGACGGCTGTAGCTAACCTGAGGTACCCCTCTGTGTCCTGAGTTCCATCCCTACACTGATGGCCACTATAGTATAGGCTGCCATAGCACATGGCGAAAAGCTCAGATGATGAGAGTAGAACTATACTTCTAAAGGGGGATTATAGATATGATCATACATACAGTACATATTAATGAGCCATTCATTGTATGTGTCCTACAGGCACAGTATGTACAGCGCCTTCAGAAATGATTCACACCCCTGGACTTTTTCCACATTTTGTTGTTACAGCCTGAATTCGAAATGGATTACATTTAGACTTGTTTTGTCACTGGCCTAGACACAATACCCCATAATGTCAAAGTGGAATTGTGTTTTTAGAAATGTTTATAAATTTGTTATAAATTTGCTGAAATGTCTTGAGTCAATAATTATTCAACTCCTCTGTAATTGCAAGACTAAATAAGTTCAGGTGTAAAAGTGTGCTTGACAAGTCACATAAGTTGCATGGACACACTGTGTGCAATAATAGTGTTTAACATGATTTTTGAATGACTCTCTCTACACACCACACATACAATGAACTCTAAGGACCCTCAGTTGAGCAGTGAATTTCAACCAGAGTCAACCACAGGGACCAGGAATGTTTCCCAAATCCTTGCAAAGGGCACCTCTTGGTAGAAGGGTACAAATAAAAAAACAGACATTGAATATCCCTTTGATCATGATGAAGTTATTCATTACACTTTGGATGGTGTATCAATACACCCAGTCACGACAAAGATACTGGCGTCCTTCCTAACTCAGTTGCTGGAGAGGAAGAAAACCACTCAGGGATTTCACCATGAGGCCAATGGTGACTTTAAAACAGTAACAGAGTTTAATGGCTGTGATCGGAGAAAACAGAGGATGGATCAACATTGTAGTTACTCTACAATAATAACCTATTTGACAGATATTCCAAAATATGGCACAATATTAAGCTAATAAAAAATATTCCAAAACATGCATCCTGTTTGCAACAAGGCACTAAAGTGATACTGCAAAAAATGCGGCAAAGCAATTCACTTTTGTCCTGAATACAAAGTGTTATGTTTGGGGCAAATCCAATACAACACATTACTGAGTACCACTTTCCATATCTACAAGCATAGTGGTGACTGCATCATGTTATGGGTATGCTTGTATTCTTAAAGGACTAATGGATCTATGCACAGGCAAAATCCTAAAGTCTGTTTCCACCAGACTTTAGGACAGGGGTGTCAAACTCATTCCACGGAGGGCCTAGTGTCTGCAGGTTTTTGGTTTTTCCTTTCAATAAAGCCCTAGACAACCAGGTGTGGGGAGTTCCTAACTAATTAGTGATGTTAATTCATCAATCAAGTACAAGGGAGGAGCGAAAACCCGCAGACACTCGGCCCCCCGTGGAATGAGTTTGACACCTGTGCTTTAGGAGATGATTTACCTTTCATTAACTAAAAACACAGGTGACCAAGAACCGATAATCACTTTGACAAAGTTCCAGAGTTCGTCTGTGGAGATGGGAGAACCTTCCAGAAGCACAACCATCTCTGCAGCACTCCACCAATCAAGCCTTTATGGTAGAGTGGCGAGATGGAATCCCCTCAGTAAAAGGCACATGACAGCCTGCTGGGAGTTTGCCAAAAGGCACCTAAAGGACTCTCAGACCCAAGATTCTCTGGTCTGATGAAACCAAGATTGAACTCTTTGGCCTGATGTTTTTCAGCAGCAGGGACTGGGGGATTAATCAGGATCGAGGGAAAGATGAATGGAGCAAAGTACAGAGAGATCCTTGATGACAAACTGCTCCAGAGCACTCAGGACCTCAGACTGGGGTGAAGGTTCATCTTCCAACAGGACAATGACCCTAAGCACACAGCCAAGACAATGCAGGAGTGGCTTCGGGTCAAGTCTCTGAATGTCCTTGAGTGGCACAGCCAGAGCCTGGACTTGAACCTGATCGAACATCTCTGGAGAGACCTGAAAATAGCTGTGCAGCGACGCTCCCCATCCAACCTGACAGAGCTTGAGAGGATCTGCAGAGAAAAATGGGAGAAACTCCCCAAATATAGGGGTGCTAATCTTGTAGCGTCATACCCAAGAAGACTCAAGGCTGTAATCACTGCCAAAGATGCTTCAACAAAGTACTGAGTAAAGGGTCTAAATACGTATGCAAATGTGATATTTACATTTTTTTATTTTATTAAATTTGCAAAAATGTGTAATATCCTGTTTTTGCTTAGTTATTATGGGTTATTGTGTGTAGAGTGATGAGAAAAATAAACAATTTAATCAAATTTAGAATAAGGCTGTAACGTAACAAAATGTGGAAAAAGTCAAGGGGTGTCACGTTCCTGACCTGTTTTCTGTTAGTTTTGTATGTGTTAGTTGGTCAGGACGTGAGCTTGAGTGGGCAGTCTATGTTTTCTGTTTCTATGTTTGTTTAAGGGTTGCCTGGTATGGCTCTCAATTAGAGGCAGGTGTTTGGCGTTTCCTCTAATTGAGAGTCATATTAAGGTAGGTTGTTTCACATTGTTTGTTGTGGGTGGTTGTCTCCTGTGTCTGTGTATGTTGTTGCGCCACATGGGACTGTTTCGGTTTTGTTTGTTCGTTCGTTTTATGTAGGCAGTTTTCGTGTTCATGCGTTCTTCGTGTTTCATGTGAGTTCGTCGTTCAGGTCTGTCTACATCGTTTATTTGTTTTGTAACTTCAAGTGTTCGTTCGTGTTTTCTGTTTTGTTTATTAAACATCATGTCTAAGTATCACACTGCGTCTTGGTTCAATCCATGCTCCTCCTCTTCGGATGAAGAGGAAGAGGAGAACCGTTACAAGGGTTCTGAATACTTTCCGAAAGCACTGTATATGGCAATGGTCTATTTGCATATAGGCCTGCTGCAGCTCTGATTGGTTATGGTGCACAGGTCTGTGTAGAGTGGGCTCCCAAGTGGCGCAGTAGTGTAAGGCACTGTAAGAGGTGTCACTACAGTCCCTGGTTTGATTCCAGGCTGTATCACAACTGGCCGTGATTGGGAGTCCCATAGGGCGGCGCACAAATGTCCCAGCGTGGTCCGGGTTTGGCCGGTGTAAGCCGTCATTGTAAACAAGAATTTGTTCTTAACTGACCTGCCTAGTTAAATTAAATAAATCAAAACAAGAGTAGTGCCTGTCAATGGAATAGAATCCTACTCAGATGCATTCTGGCTACAATCTGCCTCTTGTATAGCTAGTTCATTTTGTTTCAGTATGTTGCATTGAAACGGGCAAATACTGCGTTGATTCATCACAATTCCTACAGTAAAGAGAAACGTTGACAGTATTAACTAACAGGGAAAACTCTAGAACGTTGAGTGAAGTTCAGTCTCGTGCTTCTCTGCGCTCGCTGATATTTCTTCTGCGCGGCAGTCCTGGGGAAGCTTAGTGGGAACATTGGGTGCAACTCTAAACTCAGCAAAAAAAGAAACGGCCCTTTTGAGGTCATTAATGTGCCGTTCTCCAGTTGACAGAGTCCATTTAGAACATCACCCTAATAGTGACTATGGGACGGCCTGTCCCCGTCTTCCTAACAGGTAGGTCTTCAGGACAGGATGTCTTCTATCATTATCATTATCAACATCATCATTACAGAGAAAAGGATCAGAATCAGACTGACTGATCATCAGTTGTGTTTGTCTCACAGGGACCACTTTCATAACGAAACGTGTCTCTGTCATGATTAGACGTTTGGGCAGTTTTGTGTCAGTAGGTCAGAAGCTCACAGGGGTTGAAATGCAATACTCAGTGAGACGGCAGTGTGAAGATCGATCTTTTCGGCATACAGTCAATCATCAAACACCTGACTCCGTCTCACATGATGCGTGGAAGCCACTCGTTTTCATGGTGTGTGTGTGTGTGTGTGTGTGTGTGTGTCTCTCACCTCTCATATATGAGCATGTCCTCCTCGGCAGGGAGCGCGGCCAGGTTGAGTCCATAGGTTTCCCTCATGGACTGTTGCAGGAAGTCCTGTGTGGGGGCAAGGGTCAAATGTTAGGGGTCAAAAGGTTAGAGCGAGGTGAGAGGTAACAGTGAGGAGTGGGATGAAAGGATACAAACAAACAGTATGAAATCATCCTGAACAACTCTGACTAGATCTCTTCAAGCGCTCTCCAACTGTACAACCGTTCAGATTGTACCCCCTTCCTCTAACCAGGGACCAAACCTGAGGAGAACATATCAACACATCCTCCCCTCCTGAGAAACACTAGACGTGGGAAGTGTAGTTTACTGTGGGAGGTGTGCTTTATAGTCCGCAGGGAGAAAATAGATGGCTTTTCAGCAAACACAAAGCCACAGGAAAACTACAGACTGGAACACCTGTGATTGTCACCACAAGAGACTAGAGTGAGAATGAATACTAACAACAATAAAGATGAAGTGTACATCCATCTTCTGTCCCTACATAACGTGGATGGTCCAGAGGTGGTTTAAGTAAGAGCAGTAGCCTTTCAAGCACTCTTCTCCTCTGAGATGATGGGACAGCTCTCGGTCCAAAACAAAACATAGCATTTCCATTCAAAGGCTATGATTCAGCCTGCCGCCATGGTCTGTGCCCAAGATGAGAGAACTGGAGGGAGGTGGCCGGATACAACGAAATACAAGAGAGTGAAGCTTTGCAAACACACACACAGAAACAAACTCTCACACGCACGCACAGAGAGGGAATATGGAATTAGTGTGTCTAATTATACAGCAAGCAGCAAGGTAATGATCAGATGTTTAAATATTTGATCAGTTATGTGTTTTTCTGGCGCCATAGCAATCCATTCTTTGGGACAGGCTCGCAGGCAGCGACACAAGACACGTGTGTGTATGTGGCGACACGTGAGCTAACCGCTAACCTTCTATCCCAAAATATTCATGACCCCCCTCCCTGCTACCCACTCCAGATCCAAGAAGTCAGAAAACATATATGAGGGAAGCATGTTATAAATGAAGCCTGAGGGAGAAAACATATATCTGAGGGAAGCATGTTTTAAATGAAGCCTGAGGGAGAAAACAGTACTGGGGTTAATGGATATTTACAAAAATATATATTTTAAAATGTTTTTTTTGCCTCTCGTTGTCAAAAGCAATCAGTGTGGTTGTTACTGGGGATATGAGGATGAGTGAATCTGTCAAGAAAGACTGGGAGGGGAGAGGATGAATCAGAAAACAGAACGCAGCATGTGAATTAACATATAAAGGTATATTGACATCTAAAAGCATGTGAATGAAGATGTTAAATAAAATAAAAGGTGTCAGCGGAGGAGTGTAATCTCTTTCTTTCGCTCCGTCTCTCTACCCTGCTCTCTTCATGGCTCCTGTCCTTTCTCGATCTCTCATCACGTGTAGACGGGGAGAGGAGAGAGCTTATCCTTGTGGTAACTTCTGTTTAGAGAGTATGAGATGGCCCTTAACCTGAACACTTCACTCAAGAATGTAAACAGAGGACGAAATTACCCACAAGCCCCCAGCTGGCACCAGAAGCCATGTTGTGTGGATGCCTGGCGGCACACAAAAATAAAAACTTGATTCACCACCACCGGCCTCGCCGCTTCTTCACACAATGAGGGTCTAGTCGGTCAAAGAGACCCAAAACAGCATCTGGGTCACCATCGCCGCTGACAACAAATGTGGCACACAATAGTCTCGTTATAGCAACAGATTGAGTACAATTGGGATTTTGAAGCAAAGCGTGACATTTTTGTGTGTCCCGGTGTACGTCACTGGGCTTGGCTGTTGATTACTCTGTCTCTTTTCTAGTGGCCTCATTTCTCTTTTCATCTCTGTCCATCCATCTATTCATTTATGCTTTTGTTGTATTTTATGGCAGAGTATAATTTAGCCCATAGCTGTCGTCATAAAACATACAGGAGGAATGACCGTTCGAGGAAGGTTCAGTAACTGGACATAAGTTGAGAAATAAGTTGAGAGATGAGTCGAGACAAAGCTACCATAGACCTACCCAGTCTATGATTGACAGAGATTTCAGATATGATATGAACTCAGGGGAAGAGGCCTTTCCAAACCAACTGTCCTAAAGGATGGTAGAATGGATAGAGAAGGAGAGACTTCTCAACTCGTTGTGTTGTCTCTCACAGGGAAAAGTACTGTGAGCCATTATTTAATTAACTACATCCAAATCATCTACTTCGTTAGGATGTCCAGTTCTGTACAATTCATGAGTTGGTAATTGCTCCTCATCTTCAATATGCTCCCCATCTTCCCCCAGTTCATTTCCTGACCTGAATGAGCTCCAATGGAATCTACTCACATCTTGCTGCCAATCTAAACCCCCCTTTTATGGTAGCACTCACATGAGGTCCAGGTGATGGTACCACTCTTAATAGACAGTGGTACTACCACCTGAGTACCAGTCCAACAGCATGTATGTGTCCCAAATGGCATACTATTGCCTTTGTAGTGCACTACTGTTGAAAAGGCCCATAGGGCTGTGGTCCAATTTAGTGCATTATATAGGGAATAGGGTGCCATTTGGGACACATCCACACAATGTATTCTGACTGAGGCTGGCTTCAAAGGGCTAAAGCCCAGCTCCGCTTCTAGGTCATCCTATTCAAATTCAAACTCCCATTGTCTTCCCTCCGCTCGCTCACGAAGGAGAATATTCAACCAGTCCAGTTGTCATGGAAACACAGAGACCTTGAGTCACAAACGAGAGATGAGAGCCCCCCGTTATTTGTTGTGAAGTGTGTGTGCACATGAAAATGGATCAGTGTCATGTATTTTATTCACTCTAGTATAATCATTATGATACAATGTATTAGACTGGTGACTGTGGATAATGTTGATGATAGAACACAATATCAGCTGCAGTGGTATGTTAGTCTTCTACATTTTGCTCTGCTGTCTAAAAATCCAAACCATCAAGCCAAACCGTCAAGCAAAACCGTCAAGCCAAACCGTCAAACCAAACTATCAGTGTCCTGGGGAGTTCAATCAAACCATAAGAACTCAAACTGTGTTGTGATGAAAACACTTTTGATTACATATAATTTATATGCCATGTTATGGATTCATTATCTGAATGATTATGCGACCATTGTGATAATCTCAATGGATAGGGGGGAAATTAATGTTCTCAAACAATAACACCGATAGGTCAACTCCGTGAGTGAGAGGGGGAGACAGATGGTTGGCTAGAGAGACAGAAATGGGAGGGAGAGGGAATGAGAGAGGGCCAGTTAGCGAGAGAGAAACCAAGAGAAACGTCATTATGTTCTGAACATGTGAGGAGAAACAGGAGAGCTCCACCTGACACTGAAAATCTTTTTAAAATTGACACAGAATGAGTTTTCAATCTCGATAGTTGAAATCTTCACTTTTAGTTAGCACCTTCTCTCCCAAGGTCCAGTTTGCATGTCAGCTGACATTTAACTCAGCTGGCTACGTGCGTGTGTGTGTGTGTGTGTGTGTGTGTGTTTCCCATCCCATACCTCCTGAGTGCGGACACTCTCCCCAGACTCGGTCAGTAGTTTGACGGGGGTGGAGCGTTGGGACACTGATCCGTCATCGTCGCGGTCGTCCTCGGAGTCGTCCTCTGAGCTGCTGGAGATCTGTTCCTCGCTGGGGGGCGGGGGGGCGCTGGCCGCTGTCTTCCTCTGGACCACCGTCTCCTCCTTACTGCTCTTAGCACTACACACACACTTACATTTTAGTCATTTAGCAGACGCTTTTATCCAGAGCGACTTAAAATTCATGCCTTCCTCCCAAGATAAGTGGTTGTCTCACCCAGCTATCACACACATTAGTAGTAGTAGTAGTTAGTGTCAGTAGTCCATAGCGTGACCATACTGCTCTTAGACACACAGAATAAACAGACAGTAGAGGTAGACAGTACCGTTGGTAGTTTTTTAAAATAAACATGGTTAACAAGACGGAGCCAGACTGAAAGGCTGAGAGAGAGAGAGAGCGCGAGAGCGAGAGATTAGGCAGCAGGACAGAGGGGAGTAGGGAGAGAGAGAAGTTAGGGGGGAGGATAGAGAAGTTAGGCAGCAGGACAGGGGGGAGTGGAGAAAGGGAGAGAGAGAGGTTAGGGGGGGAAGAGAGAGAGGTTAGGGGGGAGGACAAAGGGGAGTGGAGAGAGGGAGGTTAGGGGGGAAGAAAGAGGGAGAGAGAGGTTAGGCAGCAGGACAGAGGGGAGTAGGGGGAAGTGAGCGAGAGCTTAGGCAGTAGGACAGAGGGGAGTAGGGGGAAGTGAGCGAGAGGTTAGGCAGCAGGACAGAGGGGAGTAGGGGGAAGTGAGCGAGAGCTTAGGCAGTAGGACAGAGGGGAGTAGGGGGAAGTGAGCGAGAGCTTAGGCAGTAGGACAGAGGGGAGTAGGGGGAAGTGAGCGAGAGGTTAGGCAGCAGGACAGAGGGGAGTAGGGGGAAGTGAGCGAGAGCTTAGGCAGTAGGACAGAGGGGAGTAGGGGGAAGTGAGCGAGAGGTTAGGCAGCAGGACAGAGGGGAGTAGGGGGAAGTGAGCGAGAGCTTAGGCAGTAGGACAGAGGGGAGTAGGGGGAAGTGAGCGAGAGCTTAGGCAGTAGGACAGAGGGGAGTAGGGGGAAGTGAGCGAGAGGTTAGGCAGCAGGACAGAGGGGAGTAGGGGGAAGTGAGCGAGAGCTTAGGCAGTAGGACAGAGGGGAGTAGGGGGAAGTGAGCGAGAGGTTAGGCAGTAGGACAGAGGGGAGTAGGGGGAAGTGAGCGAGAGCTTAGGCAGTAGGACAGAGGGGAGTAGGGGGAAGTGAGCGAGAGCTTAGGCAGTAGGACAGAGGGGAGTAGGGGGAAGTGAGCGAGAGGTTAGGCAGCAGGACAGAGGGGAGTAGGGGGAAGTGAGCGAGAGATTAGGCAGCAGGACAGAGGGGAGTAGGGGGAGGGCAGAGGAGAGAGAGAGGTTAGGGGGTAGGAGAGAGAGGTTAGGGGGGAGGACCGAGGGGAGTAGGGGGAGGGCAGAGGAGAGAGAGAGGTTAGGGGGGAGGAGAGAGAGATTAGGGGGAGGAGAGAGAGGTTAGGGGGGAGGACCGAGGGGAGTAGGGGGAGGGCAGAGGAGAGAGAGAGGTTAGGGGGGAGGAGAGAGAGGTTAGGGGGGAGGACCGAGGGGAGTAGGGGGAGGGCAGAGGAGAGAGAGAGGTTAGGGGGGAGGAGAGAGAGGTTAGGGGGGAGGACCGAGGGGAGTAGGGGGGTGGAGAGAAGGAGAGAGAGAGGTTAGGGGGAAGGAGAGAGAGGTTAGGGGGGAGAACCGAGGGGAGTAGGGGGAGGGCAGAGGAGAGAGAGAGGTTAGGGGGGAGGAGAGAGAGGTTAGGGGGGAGGACCGAGGGGAGTAGGGGGTGGAGAGAAGGAGAGAGAGAGGTTAGGGGGGAGGAGAGAGAGGTTAGGGGGGAGAACCGAGGGGAGTAGGGGGAGGGCAGAGGAGAGAGAGAGGTTAGGGGGGAGGAGAGAGAGGTTAGGGGGGAGGACCGAGGGGAGTAGGGGGTGGAGAGAAGGAGAGAGAGAGAGAGTAATCAAAGCGTTGTCCTCTCTCTACAACGGATGGACAACTCCAATCTGGATGCCTACATAACACTCCAGTAGAGAACGATACCGGACACTCAATCATTCATTAAAAGGTTGCGCTTTGATAAATAAACCCATAAACAGCCATTGACTGGTTAAAGGAACAGGAGTAATACATGCCCTTTATAGTAGTTCAATATTCATACTAACACACGTAATTGCTCAACAACTAGGTGTTATTGAAGGTTTTCAAGAAGGTAAAGAGGTGGTGTGTGTGTGTGTGTGTGTGTGTGTGCTCACATGAGTCAGCTAATGGAAGATGAGTGTCTTGTTTTTGGGCCACGGTTTCCAGATACACGTGTTGAGACACAGAAATATACAAACGCACATAAACAACGCCTGTGCGGAACACACACACACACACACACACACACACACACACACACACACACACACACACACACACACGAGGCCACACACGAGCGAACAAAGAGAAGCGCACCCACGTGCACACACACACACGTCATGATTCTTTACTCCAAACGGGTGGCGGTTCGTGTGCAAAGTATATGATTACAGTGAGAGTAGTTTCTAAATGTACCAAAGTATTTCACTACCGTTCAAAAGTTTGGGGTCACCTCGAATTTTCCTTGTTTTTGAAAGAAAAGCACATTTTTTGTCAATTATTTATAGATTATCTAGATAGGCGTACATAGGCCCATTATCAGCAACCATCACTCCTGTGTATCAATTGCACGTTGTGTTAGCTAATCCAAGTTTATACTTTTAAAAGGCTAATTGATCATTAGAAAACCCTTTTGCAATTATGTTTGCACATCTGAAAACTGCCTAGAAGGCCAGCATCCTGGAGTCGCCTCTTCACTGTTGACGTTGAGACTGGTGTTTTGCGGGTACTATTTAATGAAGCTGCCAGTTGAAGACTTGTGAGGCGTCCGTTTCTCAAATTAGATATTCTAATGTTCTTGTCTTCTTGCTCAGTTGTGCACCGGGGCCTCCCACTCCTCTTTCTATTCTGGTTAGAACCAGTTTGCGCTGTTCTGTGAAGGGAGTAGTACACAGCGTTGTACCAGATCTTAAGTTTCTTGGCAATTTCTCACGCGGAATAGTCTTCATTTCTCAGAACAAGTATAGACTGACAAGTTTCAGAAGAAAGTACTAAAGTTTCTGGCCATTCTGAGCCTGTAATCGAACCCACAAATGCTGATTCTCCAGATACTCAACTGATCTAAAGAAGGCCAGCTTTATTGCTTCTTTAAATCAGAACAACAGTTTTCAGCTGTGCTAACATAATTGCAAAAGGGTTTTCTAATGATAAACTTGGATTAGCTAACACAACGTGCCATTGGAACACAGGAGTGATGGTTGCTGATAATGGGCCTCTGTAAGCCTATGTAGATATTACATTTTTAAAAATCAGCCGTTTCCAGCTACAACAGTCATTTACAACATTAACAATGTCTACACTGTATTTCTGATCAATTTGATGTTATTATAAAAAAACACTTTTTTTTTTGCTTTTCTTTCACAAACAAGGACATTTCTAAGTGACCCCAAACTTTTGAACGGTAGTGTATGTCTCTGTCCCTCTCTCTCGCTTTCTATCTTTTGTAACAAGCTGCCATATTGTGTCAGTCTGCTTGGGACCTGTTTCTAATGTTTCTAATGTTCTAATGATACTGTTTCTAATGTTTCTAATGTTTCATCCACCTCTGGCCTGCTCGCCTCCCTACCACTGAGGAAGTACAGTTCCCGCTCAGCCCAGTCAAAACTGTTCGCTGCTCTGGCACCCCAATGGTGGAACAAACTCCCTCACGACGCCAGGACAGCGGAGTCAATCACCACCTTCCGGAGACACCTGAAACCCCACCTCTTTAAGGAATACCTAGGATAGGATAAAGTAATCCTTCTGACCCCCCCCCCCCCCCCCTTAAAAGATTTAGATGCACTATTGTAAAGTGGCTGTTCCACTGGATGTCATAAGGTGAACGCACCAATTTGTAAGTCGCTCTGGATAAGAGCGTCTGCTAAATGACTTAAATGTAATGTAAATGTAATGTATTAAGTGTGTATGTTTAACTTGTGTTACCATTTAGTTAGCTGGTAAATAAATAATTAAACCAATTTGTGTAGTACTGAATCATAAGTATGGCTGGGGATTTTGCAGATGCAGGAGGTTACGACTGTTCAGAATGTCGATATGATACGAAGTTACGATTAATACATTGACTGTTTATAGATGTGTTAGGTTAAGACCTTTAGAGTTTAATTTGGGAGATGGTAACTCTTTAAAGAACCGCTCTTGTGGTGCCCCAGATCCTAATGAGTTAATTGTTACCTGATTAATTGAATAAAGTAACAATTAAACATAGTTAGGTGATAAGATAAATAACAGTCATCAGACTAATTAAGGTAAAGTCACGACACATGCGAGTAGAGTACACTCACCCAATCACAGCAGATTTCCCAGTCTCCTCTGGCTTGCGCACAGTAAAGGGGCTGGGGTCCACTCCTACCGTCTTGGGCATCAACTCCCTTCAAACACAGAGAGAAAATAATCACCACATTATTATCCCAGGAAAAACACATCATAGTTAACCTCATGTCTGCACCCAGATCCAAATCTCTTTTGTCTCTCTGCAACAGGCATATGGTGAGTACACCAAACATTAGGAACACCTTCCTAATATTGGAGTTGTGCACACCCATGGAGTTGCTGACCAAGAAGACTGTGAATGTTCCTGAGTGGCAGAGTTACTGTTGACTTAAATCAATTGAAAATCTGGCAAGACCTAAAATTGGCTGTCTAGCAAAGATCAATAACCAATTTGACAGAGTTTGACGAATTTTGAAAAGAATAAGGGGCAAATGCTGCACAATCCAGGTGTGGAAAGCTATTAGAGACTTACCCAGAAAAACTCACAGCTGTAATCGCTGCCAAAGGTGCTTCTACAAACTATTGACTCGGGGTTTGAATACCTTTATAAGTGAGAGATTTCTGTAATTCATTTCTAATTATTTTTTTAATCTAAAAACATTTTTCTAGTTTGTCATTATGGGGTATTGTGTGAAGATTGGTGAACAAAAAACCCCCATTTAATCCATTTTGAATTCAGGCTGTGACACAACAACATCTGGAAGAAGTCAAGCAGAATGAATACTTTCTGAAGGCCCTGTATATAATACCTTCATTGTCAATTTACAATTATAATATTTTTGCTCCGGCCAGTATTCAGACATCTCATTGTATGAAAGTAAAAAGCAACATGGTTAGCCATTACCCAGTGGATATTGATCTAACTGTCTACAGGTCAGGGTACGTACCGTGCAGAGTTGGTCATAGCTATGCAGAAGGTGTCGTCAAAGGAGGTGAGTTCGTAGGGTTTGAAGAACTCTGTGTAGGTATCGATGCTCTCGTCGTAACGGTTTACTCTCCTCACCCCTACCTTCTTCATATTCTCCTCACAGGGAACTGGAAGCACACACACACACACACCCTGATTAGGACACACACGCATATCACGACACGTCACACTAACATATTGTACATACAATGCTCATAGTGTACACACAATCAAACACCGTGAAATTAGAGAAAAGTATATTCTTTTCATTTATGTCGGTCATGATTTTGGCTTTGAGACAAACTTTACTTTCCAACCCAGATGTGTGTATGTGTAATAGATACCTTCATCATAGGGCAGAGGCAGGTAGGATAAGATCCCCTCCGACCACCAGTACGTATAGCTAGAGAGAAACACACAACAAGGATTAGCTAACAGCGTTCAACATTATGATAAACGCAAGTTTCCGTAAGGTTTGCATTCTCAACATTCTCTACCTTCACTGCCATAACACCAAAGAATAACGTACTTCCATAAGCCAGTTATGAAACTAGGATTCAGCTCGACGACAGCCTAACAACTAATACATCATCCCTTTAATTCAACAAAGTCCAGTTTGTGCAAATAAATACAGCAATTATAGGGAGTTGTGTGGCTGGTTGAGAGGAAAAAGACTGACTGCAGATTTCATTTCTTCAGATAATAACAGAGCCATCTTGGCCTTTGTAACTGAATGGTGGAGTGGCCACAGCAATCTGGGTCTGTCATTATGACAGCAGCACAACCACACAGAGTTGACTGAACACAGGCAAGTAGGCAGACAGATCTGGGTCAGAACATACGAGAAGAGAAAGAGGGAGTGAGAGACTGGAAGACTGAAAGAGAGGAGAGTGAAAGACAGTGAGAGGGGGTGAGAGGGAATCAAAGTAAAAATAAGAATGAGAGAGTGAGAGCGAGAGAGAGCGGTAGTAGAGGTCTGCTACCCTACCCGAGCCAGACGGGCCACGACATTATACATGGGGTTAGGGATGGGTAGGGACTGTTTTTTCATCAATAACTACAGTACGGGCAGGTCACTAACATTTTGAACCTGTCATATCTGACTAAGATCATAACATGGTGTCAGAAGTGATTCAACTTCGTCAAAGATAGGAGAGATTATTTAACAGAAAATAACAATTTTCCTTGAGCTGTCTGAGTTGAGTGATAAAGTATCTAACTGCTCTCCTGTCTCTTCATTGAGCAGAGCGGCCCAAGCGGAGCCATTGCTATGGATACTCAAGAGCAGAGCGAGCTGCGTGCATGGAGCCAGTGACAGACAGAGAGGAGCAGCGAATGGATTTACTAAGAGAGGAAGTTACTTCTGATTTTGGGTTTTGGGCAGGGCCTTAAATTTGACAGAAGCAATCAGGCCTGGGTAGGGTAGGGCCTGAGCATGGTTAGGGCTCGGCTTAAAATTCATGACTGTGCAGGGATAGAGGGAGCGAGGGGGTGGAGAGGGCGTGAAATAAGAAAGAAAGAGACAGAGCGAGTGGGTCTGAGAGAGAGGGACCAAGAGAAAGAGATGGAGAAGAGAGACACTTAAATCATAAAACACACACTCAGACAAGCTTCAGCATGCGCACACACACACACTGCTGTTCTGCAGGTAAGCCCCCCCCCCCTAAAAGAAACACAGATGCAGCTGGTAATCTTGTCCAAGTGATCTCCCACCAGGCATATCAGCGTGTGAGTACGCATCTGCCGTGGTGTGTGTGTACCTGCGCCTGTCGTGGGTCAGTGCCATAGAGTTCCTCTGGTGCAGGTAGAAGTCAGTGGGCAGCTCCCAGAGGTGAGGCTTAGACTCTGACGGCTGGTACACCTGCAGAAACAGGTTGATGGCATCCTGCCGGTCTGCATCTGAGACAGAGAGAGTCACAGAGACGACGATACGATAAGCACAATATGTACAAGACCGAGGTGGAAGTAACAGGAAGTAAATGTATCCTTTGTGTCCACATCACTAAGGAATTAACACAGTCCACACACACAGTTATGAAGAGGGCACGACAGAGCCTCTTCCCCCTCAGGAGGCCGAAAAGATTAGGCATGGGTCCGCAGATCCTCATAAAGTTCTACAGCTGCAGCGCTGAGAGCATCTTCACTGGATGCATCCCCGCTGGGTATAGCAACTGCAAGGCACCCGACCGCAAGGCGCAACAGAGGGTGGTCAGTACGGCCCAGTAGATCACTGGGGCTGAGCTCCCTGCCATCCAGGACCACTATACCAGGCGGTGTCAGAGGAAGGCCCCAAAAAATGTCTACGACTGCAGCAACCAAAGCCATAGACTGTTCTCTCTGCTACCGCACAGCAAGCGGTACTGATGCACCAAGTCTGGAACCAACTGGACCCTGAACAGCCTCTACCCCCAAGCCATAAGACTGAACAGCTTCTACCCCCCAAGCCATAAGACTACTAAACAAGAGCTAATCAAATGGCTACCTGCTGCTGCTACTGTCTATTATCTATCTTGTTGCCTAGTCACTATAACCCTACCTATGTGTACATTTACCTCGTACCCCTGCACATCGACTCAGTACTGGTACTCCCTGTATCTAGCCATGTTATTACCTCGTACCCCTGCACATCGACTCAGTACTGGTACTCCCTGTATCTAGCCATGTTATTACCTCGTACCCCTGCACATCGACTCAGTACTGGTACTCCCTGTATCTAGCCATGTTATTACCTCGTACCCCTGCACATCGACTCAGTACTGGTACTCCCTGTATCTAGTCAAGTTATTTGTACTCGTCATTGTTATTCACTGTGTATTTCTTCCTCGTGTCACTTTTTCTTTCTTTAACTCTGCATTATTAAAAAAGTACACGGATGTAAGCATTTCACGTTAGTCTACGCCTGTGACAAAAGTGAATGTTCTACAGTAACAGAAAGTAAATGTTCTATAGTAACAGAAAGTAAATGTTCTACAGTAACAGAAAGTAAATGTTCTACAGTAACAGAAAGTAAATGTTCTACAGTAACAGAAAGTAAATGTTCTATAGTAACAGAAAGTAAATGTTCTATAGTAACAGAAAGTAAATGTTCTATAGTAACAGAAAGTAAATGTTCTATAGTAACAGAAAGTAAATGTTCTACAGTAACAGAAAGTAAATGTTCTATAGTAACAGAAAGTGAATGTTCTATAGTAACAGAAAGTAAATGTTCTATAGTAACAAAAAGTGAATGTTCTACAGTAACAGAAAGTGAATGTTCTACAGTAACAGAAAGTGAATGTTCTACAGTAACAGAAAGTGAATGTTCTAGAGTAACAGAAAGTAAATGTTCTATAGTAACAGAAAGTAAATGTTCTACAGTAACAGAAAGTAAATGTTCTACAGTAACAGAAAGTAAATGTTCTACAGTAACAGAAAGTAAATGTTCTACAGTAACAGAAAGTGAATGTTCTACAGTAACAGAAAGTGAATGTTCTACAGCAACAGAAAGTGAATGTTCTATAGTAACAGAAAGTAAATGTTCTATAGTAACAGAAAGTAAATGTTCTATAGTAACAGAAAGTAAATGTTCTATAGTAACAGAAAGTGAATGTTCTACAGTAACAGAAAGTGAATGTTCTACAGTAACAGAAAGTGAATGTTCTACAGTAACAGAAAGTAAATGTTCTATAGTAACAGAAAGTAAATGTTCTACAGTAACAGAAAGTAAATGTTCTACAGTAACAGAAAGTAAATGTTCTACAGTAACAGAAAGTAAATGTTCTACAGTAACAGAAAGTGAATGTTCTACAGTAACAGAAAGTGAATGTTCTACAGTAACAGAAAGTGAATGTTCTACAGCAACAGAAAGTAAATGTTCTATAGTAACAGAATGTAAATGTTCTATAGTAACAGAAAGTAAATGTTCTATAGTAACAGAAAGTAAATGTTCTATAGTAACAGAAAGTGAATGTTCTATAGTAACAGAAAGTGAATGTTCTATAGTAACAGAAAGTGAATGTTCTATAGTAACAGAAAGTGAATGTTCTACAGTAACAGAAAGTAAATGTTCTATAGTAACAGGAAGTAAATGTAATTATTGGTGCGTTCACCTTATGACATCCAGTGGAACAGCCACTTTACAATAGTGCATCTAAATCTTTTAAGGGGGGGGGGGGGGTCAGAAGGATTACTTTATCCTATCCTAGGTATTCCTTAAAGAGGTGGGGTTTCAGGTGTCTCCGGAAGGTGGTGATTGACTCCGCTGTCCTGGCGTCGTGGGGAAGTTTGTTCCACCATTGGGGTGCCAGAGCAGCGAACAGTTTTGACTGGGCTGAGCGGGAACTGTACTTCCTCAGTGGTAGGGAGGCGAGCAGGCCAGAGGTGGATGAACGCAGTGCCCTTGTTTGGGTGTAGGGCCTGATCAGAGCCTGAAGGTACTGAGGTGCCTTTCCCCTCACAGCTCCGTAGGCAAGCACCATGGTCTTGTAGCGGATGCAAGCTTCAACTGGAAGCCACTTAAGGGCCAAGGCGGGTAATTAGCTGCAAAACCAGGGTGTTTGGCAGCAATTACAGGCTCTTTCTATCTCTCTCCCTGGTAATTTCTAGAAGTAAATTTCATCATATTCAATAAATAAATAAGGAGTTAATGTCACACTATGGAGGAATACATGCAGCCACAAACATCAAGGAGAAGAAAACATGTGTTTTTACATTTGTGTGTGTGTGCTCGGTGTGTTAATTGTACATTGGAGGCAGGTTAGTGTGTGTGTGTGTGTGTGTGTGTGTGTTAGAGCTTGTGTTCCTTTAATTCAACACTATTGTTTCTCTGTTCTGTACATCCTCCACAGATGCAATAGATTCCGCATGTAGAATGTGATGTCAATGCTATACCTGTTCTTCTCAGTTATATACTTTAAATAACTGTTGTTTTGAGAAAGCGGTTACAGCTCAAGGGAAACACTTTGAAAAACAGTTGTGGAGCTGGCGTGTGTGTGTGTGTGTGGTCTCCATCATGAAACATGACATTTTTAGTGAAGGACCCTATGACATCATACACAGGTGAGCTCCAAAGCTCACGTCCGGCCAAAAGTGTGACATGACCTTGAGAGTCAGTGAGGCAAGAGTAATATTGGGGCAATGACTAAATAAAAACATTAGCCTTGCCTGTGTGACTGAAATCACACACCGTCCCTGACCCACACAAACAGCCTGTATCATCAGGAACAGTGTGAGAGGAGAGGGATGATGAGGGGGAGAGAAAGAAGAATGGGAGGAACCCAGAGGAAAGAAGGTAGAAAGGCAAAACAAGTATTGCCGTGAAACCGACCATTTTGCATCTTGTCACATGCTTCAGTCACCACTGACAGGTGCACAGGCCGTACACATCAGTTTCCAAGAAAGCCACCTGACGTTTCAAAGAGATTTACAAGGCAGAAGGTCCCTGGGCTTTATACCTGTTCTATTAAGAAGTTGCCTAAGGACTAAAGGTAGCGTGGAACGAAGTTGATCACAAATACAAAGTCACCAATGTCTTTGTTATGCAACTGTTGCCAACCAAGGATAAAAAGATGCTTCAAAGGAAAACCGAGATGACCGCATTAATGCACATTTGTGGCCTGCTGGAGGTCATTTTGCAGGGCTCTGGCAGTGCACCTCCTTGCACAAAGGCGGAGCCAGCGGTCCTGCTGCTGGGTTGTTGCCCTCCTACGGCCTCCTCCACGTCTCCTGATGTACTGGCCTGTCTCCTGGTAGCGCCTCCATGCTCTGGACACTACGCTGACAGACACAGCAAACCTTTTTGCCACAGCTCGCATTGATGTGCCATCCTGGATGAACTGCACTACCTGAGCCACTTGTGTGGGTTGTAGACTCCGTCTCATGCTACCACTAGAGTGAGAGCACCGCCAGCATTCAAAAGTGACCAAAACATCAGCCAGGAAGCATAGGAACTGAGAAGTGGTCTGTGGTCACCACCTGCAGAATCACTCCTTTTTTGGGGGTGGCTTGCTAATTGCCTATAATTTCCACCTTATGTCTATTCCATTTGCACAACAGCATGTGAAATTTATTGTCAATCAGTGTTGCTTCCTAAGTGGACAGTTTGATTTCACAGAAGTGTGATTGACTTGGAGTTACATTGTGTTGTTTAAGTGTTCCCTTTATTTTTTTGAGCAGTGTATTTTGCTCATTGTAGGCTACAGTCTGAAATCGTGTCTCAATATATTTCATGGTGTAGCATGTGCACATTTTTATATGGTAATTATTAGGGTAATGCCTATGAGCATTACAATAAGTCGCCTCAATATTTGCAGCCATAGGTGATAATATCTCTCTAGAAGCTGATCTGTCGTCAGTATTGTGGAATTATTCTCCTAATGTTTTAAGGTAGGCCAAGATTTTAACTGAGGAAGCTGATCCGAGAGCAGCGCTGCTTGTCTTTCGATCACATGCCTCAACTACACACTTCTCTCTGTGTGGAGTTTTGGGAAACGCATGTTACATCTTCGGTGGTTGTAGGAACGATGCATCGCTCAAACACTCGTAAGCCTAAGTTCCATCGCTATCGGGAAACTGGGTCCTGAATACACTGCATTTTACAAAGTGGGGTTATGACTATATTCTTGAATCTTACAGCATGGTTATCGAATCACTACCCATCAACAGTAAATGCAGCCCATATCAAAATGCCAGTTACTATCTAGAGAATACTATAGGGAATTAGATCAAGCTACTAGAGGTTTGTTAGTCATCTACAGTAATTATGTCAAGGTAAAACATTATTAGTCACTCGTCCTCAGTGAACAGAAAGCACAGAGCTTGGAACATCATTCAACTGTTGGTAATACTGTGCAGTGCATTCGGAAAGTATTCAGACCCCTTAACCTTTTCCACATTTTGTTACATTACAGCCTTATTCTAAAATGGATTAAATCGTTTTTTTCTCTCACTTCCATCTACACACAATTCCCCATAATAACAAAGCAAAAACAGGTTCTTAGCTACAAGCTTGGCACACCTGTATTTGGGGAGTTTCTCCCATTTTTCCCTGAAGATCCTCTCAAGCTGTCAGGTTGGATGGGGAACGTCGCTGCACAGCTATTTTCAGGACTCTCCAAAGATGTTAGATCGGGTTCAAGTCCGGGCTCTGGCTGGGTCACTCAAGGACATTCAGGGACTTGTTCCGAAGCCACTCTTGCATTGTTCTGGCTGTGCTTAGGGTCTTGGTCCTGTAGGAAGGTGAACTTTCACCCCAGTCTGAGGTACTGAGTGCTCTGGAGCAAGTTTTCATCAAGGATCTCTCTGCACTTTTCTCCATTTATATTTCCCTCAATCCTTACTAGTCTCCCAGTCCCTGCAGCTGAAAAACATCCCCACAGCATGATGCTGCCACCACCATGCTTCACCATTGGGATAGTGCCAGGTTTCCTCCAGACGTGACGCTAGGCATTCAGGTCAAAGAGTTCAATCTTGGTTTCATTAGACCAGAGAATCTTGTTTCTCATGGTCAGAGTCCTTTAGGTATCTTTTGGCTGTCATGTGCATTTGATTGAGGAGTGGCTTCTGTCTGGCTACCATAAAGGCCTGGTTGGTGGAGTGCTGCAGAGATGGTTGTCCTTCTGGAAGATTCTCCCATCTCCACTCTGCTAGAGTGACCATCGGATTCTTGGTCACCTCCCTGACCAAGACCCTTCTCCCCACGATTGCTCAGTTTGGCAGGGTGGCCAGCTCTAGGAAGAGTCTTGGTGGTTCTAAACTTCTTCCATTTAAACATTGAGGTCACTGTGTTCTTGGGGACCTTCAATGCTGCAGAAATGTATTGGTACCCTTCCCCAGATCTGTGCCTCGACACAATCCTGTCTCGAAGCTCTACAGACAATTCCTAGAACCTCATGGCTTGGTTTTTGCTCTGACATGCACTGTCAACTGTGGGACCTTATATAGGCAAATTATGTCCAATCAATTGAATTTACCACCGGTGGACTCCAATCAAGTTGTAGAAACATTTCAAGGTTGATCAATGTAAACAGGATTCACCTGAGCTCAATTTCAAGTCTCAAAGCAAAGGTACTGAATACTTTTGTAAATAAAATCTGTTTTCACTTGTGTAGATTGAAGAGGAAAATGTTTTATTTAATCAATTTTAGAATAAGGCTGTAACGTAACAAAATGTGGAAAAGGTCAAGGGGTCTGAATACTTTCCGAATGCACTGTATGTACTTCAGCCAGAAAACAAATGTGCCGCCTAGAACAGATTGAATTGCAGACATTTTCAGCTCTAACAATGTTCCAACATTCAACTTGGACACGATACTGCACAGACTCAGCTAAGAACATGTAACAGCTCTTTCTCTCTTATGTCAGTTAGTCCAATCTTCTTTCAACATCTTGCCATAAATTGAAGAACAAAGTAAAATAAACAAGAGTAAGCCTATGAATGAATAAAACCCCTCAATTACAGTTAAGAAGAAAGATGGAGTTTAGAATAGTCTAATAGGGAGACAGACTGTTGGGTTGAGAGGGGTAGGAGAGAGGTGCTACAGTAAGAAAAACCAAATGAGTTGTTTTAGCATTAGTGACGACAACGAGGGTGGTGACTCAACACAATAACATAAGAGGAAAAGGAAATGCAATCATGGGAAATAAGCACTGTGACAGTCTGATCCCATCCTCAGTGGCACAGTAGTTTGGCCTTTTCACTTCTTTCTTCTTCTTTTCTTTTTTCTCTCCATCTTTTTGGGAACCGAGTGCTGTGAGGGATGAAGTGTAAATCATAGTCCACAGATGGTAAGACGCGTTAGTCCCGTGTCCCATTGTGACATAGCTACGCCCGAATGCGCACCTCCCCACAATTCCCAAACAGCGTGGCTCCGGTACATGTCCTCGAATCATTTGAATGTGTTGACAGTTGGAGAACAATACTCCTTCAAATTAGTGGATTCAGCTTTTTCAGCCACACCTGTTGCTGACTGGTATATAAAATCGAGGAAACAGCCATGCAATCGCCATAGACAAACATTGGCAGTAGAATGGCCATACAGCAGAGCTCAGTGACTTTCAACGTGGCACTGTCATAGGATGCCACCTTTCCAACAAGTCAGCCCTGCTAGAGCTGCCCCAGTCAACGTGCTGTTACTGTGTAGTGGAAACGTCTAGGAGCAACAGCGGCTCAGCCGCAAAGTGCAAACACGTTCTCTGGAGTGATGAATCACACTTCACCATCTGGCAGTCCAACGGATGAATCTTGGTTTGGCGGATGCCAAGAGAACGCTACGTGCCCCAATGCAGTGACAACTGTAAAGTTTGGTGGAGGAGGAATAATGGTCTGGGGCTGTTTTTCATGGTTCGGGCTAGGCCCCTTAGTTCCAGTGAAGGGAAATACTAACGCTACAGCACACAATGACATATGGCATACAATGACATTCTGTGTTTCCAACTTTGTGGCAACAGTTTGACACTGTACAGACTAAGTGCACAAAGCGAGGTCCATACAGAAATGGTTTGTCGAGATCCATGTGAAGAACTTGACTGGCCTGCACAGAGCTCTGACCTCAACCCCATTGAACACCTTTGGGATTAATTGGAACGCAGACTGTGAGCCAGGCATAATGTCCCAGCATCAGTGCCCGACCTCACTAATGCTCTAGTCCCTGCAGCAATGTTCCAACAGCTAGTGGAAAGCCTTCCCAGAAGAGGTGATTTTGGAATGAGATGTTCGACAAGCATTCTTTTGGACATGTAGTGCAGCTTGACCTGCGCTGAGAATTCGAAAAGTATGAACGTCAACATACCAATATTCTAGAACAATGATGGACGCTTAAGGGTGGGATAAGTGTCAGCTCTGTCGTACTAACCATCAGGCATAGATGACACATCTGGGTTAACCAGCATTCAGTCTAACTGTTACTGGCCAATCAAAATGATCCTGTATCTATATTAGCCTGATGACAGACATTGGTTGGTGCAGGGAGAGCAGGGTGTGTGAGGACAGAGGAAGACAGTGACTCACCACTCGACATCACACACAGAGATGTTGCAATTGAATTCTGCAGCCAAAAGAGAAGAGGAGTTTGTGTCGACTCTAGATGAAATGCTCTACTCAAACCCAAAAGGGCAAAAGGGTGGATTTAGTGTGGAACGTTAGTCTTGAACGTGCTAACACACACACACGCTCACTAACAAATACCTGGCCACAACACTGACATCAAACTGATTCCCACTCAGCGAACGAACGAGTTAGAGTGGCCCCTCATCCTCTCACAGGCCCCTAAGGCCCTCTTTTCTCCCACTCACTCCATCGCAGCCAGGCCCCAGCAGATCTCATTGTGGATATCTTATATGACGCCTGGGGTTCTGGTGTACGTCATTTCTGAACACTAATAACAATGAGGATAGTTTAATCCTGAACTAGAGAACAGTAAAGTTTCATTGCCACCACAATCAGATGACTGTGTGTGTGTGTGTGTGTGTGTGTGTGTGTGTGTGTGTGTGTGTGTGTGTGTGTGTGCGTGTGTAGTCAACACAAGGTAAATTACATCAACCTAGGGAGGCACGGAAGATTTTCATATAAAAAGATCAGGACGCAATAACAGAGATAATAATAATCTCATCCAAAATAAACAATTATTTTCCTCCATATTCCAATAATACCATTTCTCCATTTAAGCCTAACTGTTTTGTTTTTGTATTTATTATGGATCCCCATTAGCTGCTGCCAAAGCAGCAGCTACTCTTCCTGGGGTCCAGTAAAATTAAGACAATTACTGTTGACTGGATTATTCCCATGATTCACTTGGATTGAGTTAAACTAAACATGGTCCCCAGTAAAACACTCCAGGGTCACTTTCCTCACTAAAGTTAGAGGGAGACAGGAAGTCATGTGTTAGTTGAAGAGGAGAGAAGCCATTATGTTCCCTGTAGTGTCAGTGTGACTGAAGGGAGATATTTTTTTGTTTGTTAATTTAACCTTTATTTAACTAGGCAAGTCAGTTAAGAACAAAATCTTATTTACAATGACGGCCTACCCCGGCCAAACCCAGACGACGCTGGGCCAATTGTGCACCGCCCTATCGTTACCAGGATATGGGTCCTGTGGTGCTGGTAGACTGAATGTTACTCTGGGGGATGTCATGAGGATGTATAATTCAACGTCGTGAAGGAAGCCTAATTTCATCATAATTAGTGTGGAGGTGGGCGAGGGTGTGTGTGTGTCCATGCAAATGTAATGCATGCGTGTGTGACTGTGGATCTTTGTACGTGTGAGGGTGATTCAGAAGATAGTGCTCTGGGAGACCGAGGAGGGTTTCTACAGCTCTGTTGTTAAATCTTCCAGCAACAGGAGATGTAGGACACCGAGACGAGGGGAAGCCTTCTAATCTACCCCGTGTCTACAGTGTTCTGAACAGCAAAGGGCTGTGAACTAAGATGTCGAGAGACTGTGATTTAAAGGGAGAAAGGGAACACTTCTAAGCCAAGAACACAACGAGATGCACTTAGTGCTGTGTATAGTAGATTTTCCTGTGTTTTATATACTCCGTTCTGAAGTATTCCAAGGCAATAGAGTTCTACCCATAGAATTAGAATAGTCAATTAATAGGATCTCTATGGTTCCACCCCTCTGCTCTAACTCTTCCCCACAATGTCGTGTCCTCAAACAATGTAGCTGGTAAATACAATAAATAAATCAGTACTGGACACATTTACAGTGGTTGATTTATTAGGGTCTTTATGGCAATGCTGAAGACTGATGTGAAGAAGGGGGATAATGTATAGCTCTCTACACAGTGTTTCTCTACCAGAATCATTTACAGCAATTAGTCTCCATTAATGCAAACTGTGTGCGTGTGTGTAATCCCATGGGAGAGAGATAGGTTGTGTAAACATCACATGATGTATGACATTATTATGAGGTTGCCACTCGCCGTACGCTGGGTCTGCAAACTCATTATAGATTTTATTTGAAATGTAACTAAGGAGTTGGGGGGGGGGGGTCACATTATCTGACAGAGAGAGCATAGAGGTAGTGGGAGCAATGGTTCAACAGTAGTTGGAGAAGTGGAGGGGATGAGGTGGGGGGGTGGGTGGGTGGGTGAGGGGAAAAGGTAGAGTGGATGAGGATGGGGGTGAGGAGGGGAGAAGGGAGAGTGGATGAGGAAGGGGCGGGAGAAGAGGGGGTGAGGAGGGGAGAAGGAAGAGTGGAAAAGGAGTGGACGGGAGAAGAGGAGGGGGGCGGGAGGAGGATGAGGAGGGGAGAAGGAAAAGTGGATAAGGAGTGGACGGGAGAAGAGGAGGGGGCGGGAGCAGAGGGGGTGAGGAGGGGAGAAGGAAGAGTGGATGGGAGGGGGGAAGGAAGACTGGATGAGGCGGGGTACGGGAGAAGAGGAGGGCGGGGCAGGAGAAGAGGAGGGGGGCAGGAGAAGAAGGGGTGAGGAGGGGAGAAGGAAGAGTGGATGAGGGGGACGGGAGAAGAGGAGGGGGCGGGAGAAGAGGGGCAGGAAGAGTGGATGAGGGGGGCGGGAGAAGACGAGGGCGGGGCAGGAAAAGAAGGGGTGGTCCCGTGTGGCTCAGTTGGTAGAGCATGGCGCTTGCAACGCCAGGGTTGTGGGTTCAATTCCCACGGGGGGACCAGGGTTCAATTCCCACGGGGGGACCAGGATGAATATGTATGAGCTTTCCAATTTGTAAGTCGCTCTGGAGAAGAGCGTCTGCTAAATGACTTAAATGTAAATGTAATGTAAATGGGTGAGGAGGGGAGAAGGAAGAGTGGATGAGGGGGATGGGAGAAGAGGAGGGGGCGGGAGAAGAGGGGCAGGAAGAGTGGATAAGGGGGGCGGGAGAAGAGGAGGGGGGAGGGAGAAGAGGAGAAGGAAGGGAGAAGAGGAGAAGGAAGAGTGGATGAGGAGAGGGATGGGAGAAGGGAAGGTGGGCGGGAGAAGAGGAGGGGGCGGGAGAAGAGGGGGTGAGGAGGGGAGAAGGAAGAGTGGATGAGGTGGGGGATGGGAGAAGAGGAGGAGGGGAGAAGGAATAGTGGATGAGAAGAGGGGTGGGAGAAGAGGGGGGCGGGAGAAGATGAAGGAATCGGCAGAAGAGGAGGGGGCGGGAGAAGAGGAGTGGGCGGGAGAAGAGGAGGGGGCGGGAGAAGAGGAGGGGGCGGGAGAAGAGGAGGGGGCGGGAGAAGAGGAGGGGGCGGGAGAAGATGGGGGGCAGGAGAAGAGGAGGGGGTGAGGAGGGGAGAAAGAAGAGTGGAAAAGGAGGGGCAGGAAGAGTGGAAAAGGAGGGGGGTAGGAAGAGTGGATGAGGAGGGGGGAGAGGATGAGGAGGGGGGATGAGGAGGGGGGAGAGGGGATGAGGAGGAGGGGGTGAGGGGATGAGGAGGGGAGAGGATGAGGGGGGTGAGGGGATGAGGAGGGGAGAGGATGAGGTGAGGAGGGGAGAGGATGAGGTGATGAGGAGGGGGTGAGGGGATGAGGAGGGGTAAGGAGAGAGGAAGAGTCACTAGTGGATGAGTAAGCAGTGGTGTCATAAGGACAGGGCAGGGGTGAATGGAGTATGTGTGTGTGTGTGTGTGTGTGTGTATTTAGGGGGAATAGAGGGATCCTGAGTGAGTGTGTTGCCGTAGTAACAATATGGGGGTGATGAGTGAGTGGTATGAAGTGGTAATACCTCGAAGGCACCGTTACCTCGGAGACACTACTACCTACATAAGAAATCTCAAACTAGGGCTGTCAAGAGAGACTACCTAAAATCAGGATGCCTGAAAAGAATTTGCAATGGTAAAAGTATTTTTGTTATGACAGATAATGTGTGTGTGTGTGAGCATGTGGGTGTGTGTGCATGTGTGTGCTTGCGAGCATGAGACACCATTCTGTGTACTTCTGGCCCTTCTTTGGAAACTGTGTTAACAAACCTCCAGACGAGCTTCAATGCCATACAACTCTCCTTCCATAGCCTCCAACTGCAAGTTAAACTAAATGCATGCTCTTCAACCGATCGCTGCCGCACCCGCCCGCCCGTCTAGCATCACTACTCTGGACGGTTCTGACTTAGAATATGTGAACAACTACAAATACCTAGATGTCTGGTTAGACTGCCAACTCTCCTTCCAGATTCACATTAAGCATCTCCAATCCAACATTAAATCTAGAATTGGCTTCCTATTTTGCAACAAAGCATCCTTTGCTCATGTTGCCAAACTTACCCTCGTAAAACTGACTATCCTACCAATCCTTGACTTCGGCGATGTCATTTACAAAATAGCCTCCAACACTCTACTCAGCAAATTGGATGCAGTCTATCACAGTGCCATCCGTTTTGTCACCAAAGCCCCATATACTACCCACCACTGCGACCTGTATGCTCTCGTTGGCTGGCCCTCACTTCATATTTGTCGACAGACCCATTGGCTCCAGGTCATCTATAAGTCCTTGCTAGGTAAAGCCCCGCCTTATCTCAGCTCACTGGTCACCATAGCAGCACCCACCCATAGCACGCGCTCCAACAGGTATATTTCACTGGTCACCCCCAAAGCCAACTCTTCCTTTGGCCGCCATTCCTTCCAGATCTCTGCAGCCAATGACTGGAACGAATTGCAAAAATTACTGAAGCTGGAGACTCATATTTCCCTCACTATCTTTAAGAATCAGCTATCAGAGCAGCTTACAGATCATTGCACCTGTACATAGCCCATCTGTAAAAAGCCCACCCAACTACCTCATTCCCATATTGCTATTTATTTTTTTGCTCCTTTGCACCCCAGTATCTGTAATTGCACATTCATCTTCTGCACATCTATCACTCCAGAGTTTAATTGCTAAATTGTAATTATTTCGCCACTATGGCCTATTTATTGCCTCACCTCCCTAATCTTACTCCATTTGCACACACTGTATATATACTTTTCTCTTGTGTTATTGACTGTATGTTTGTTTATTCCATGTGTAACTCTGTGTTGTTGGTGTCGCACTGCTTTGCTTTATCTTGGCCAGGTCGCAGTTGTAAATGAGAACTAGTTCTCAACTGGCCTACCTGGTTAAATAAAAGGTGAGATAAAAGTGTGTCCGTGTCTACCTGAGAAAGCGTTGCTATAGTAACGGGACAGGGTCTGCATGATGTCTTTGGAGTGCTGTGTCCAGGGGGCTATCTTCCGGTAGGTCTTCACCCTGTGGACCAGCTGGGAGCCCCCGTACTGCAGAGACAGGGTGTCCCCATGGTCTTCATACAGTTCCTCAAACAGCCTGAATTGGGGAGGGGGGTAAAGGTCACACAAGGTCAGAGATGTCAACAGCATTTTCTAATTACTTATGTCAACTTTTAGAAAATGTTTAAGTGAGTCTCAGAGGCGAGAGTAGAGTAGGGTTTTACCTAACACAGTCCGTGTCGAACTGCAGCTTGGGCTTGTCAATCATGCCCAGAGCGTAGAGCTGATAGGCCAGAGCACACTTCCCCACCATGAACTGGGCCGTGTTAGTACGGTCCAGACAGTCCACACAGTTCGTCCTCAACACACCTGTCTGAAGATGGGAGAGGAGAGCTCAAAAACGACAAAACATTTGAATGTGGGCGCTGATAAAAGACGTGCATCATCTCCACCTTCAGGTTTCCATGTCAACAGCCACCGCTTGCTTAGGTGTGTACGATGTGTAATATACCGTACCTGGACACGCCCACTTGAGGTGAGACTTCCCCCAAGATCTCCCCACCTGAGGAAAGAGAAAACTCCTTTAATCAATTAAACACTGAGTATGCTTGTTGTACTTTTATACTCCTGCAATGCACATTAATTGTCTAGAGACGGCACAACTCAAAGTTTCTGAATCTGAACACATTTAGGACTGGTGCATCGAGGAGTAATTATCCAATGCCACAAAGCACTGTATGATGAAAACCAGAGAAACATCGGCTCTACTACCCATAGCATCTCTTTCCTCTCCAAGATAACCATCCCGTCCTCTTTGCTTATCAATTTAGGTCACTCTAGGCTTGCTTCATTGCCAGGTGTATCTAGCCCCTGGCTTGTATGCAAAGCATGATATGCTAATGTAAAAAATAATGAACCCCTTTTCACCCCAATTTCGTGATATCCAATTATGATCTTGTCTCATCGCTGCAACTCCCCAACGGGCTCGGGAGAGGCGAAGGTCGAGTCATGCGTCCTCCGAAAAAGCACCCGGAAGCCAGCCGCACCAATGTGTCGGAGGAAACACTGTTCAACTGATGACGGAGTCAGCCTGCAGGCGCCTGGCACGCCACAAGGAGTCGCTAGAACACGATGAGCCAAGTAAAGCCCCCCCGGCCAAACCCTCCCCTAACCCGGACGCCGCCCTATGGGACTCACGCTCATGGCCGGTTGTGACACAGCCTGGGATTAAACTTGGGTCTGAAGTGATGCCTCTCACTCATTATGATGGCGTCGACAGGAAACACAGAAACATGGCTCTCTCAGGATATGTTGTCAGAATCGGTTCAGCCATCGGGCTTCTCCATGCAACACGCCGACAGAGATAAACACCTCTCTGGGAAAAGATAGGGGGTGTATGCTTTATGATTAACGACTCATGGTGTAATCATAACAACATACAGGAAGTCAAGTCCTTCTGCTCACCCGATCTAGAATTCCTTACAATCAAGTGTCAGCATTTTACCGACCAAGATAATTCTCATCATATATAGTCACAGCTGTGTACATTCCCCCTCAAGCAGACACCAAGATGGCCATCAAGGAACTTCACTGGACTATATGCAAACTGGAAACCATACATCAAACTGGAAACCATACATGAGGCTGCATTTATTATAGCCAGGGATTTTAACAAAGCAAATTTGAGAACAAGGCTACCTAAATTCTACCAGCATATTGATTGCGCATGCGCAATACCCTCGACCACTGCTACTCTAACTTCCGCGATGCATGCAAAGCCCTCCCCCGCCCTCCCTTCGGCAAATCCGACCACGATGCCATCTAGCTCCTTCTGTCTTATAGGCAGAAATTCAAACAGGATGTGCCAGTGACGAGAACCATTCAACGCTGGTCTGACCAATTGGAAGCCACGCTTCAAGATTGTTTTGATCACGTGGACTGGAATATGTTCCGGTCAGTCTCAGAGAACTACATCGACCTATACACTGGCTCGGTGAGTGAGTTTATAAAGAAGTGCATTGGAGATGTTGTACCCACTGTGACTATTAAAACCTATCCTAACCAGAAACCGTGGATGGATGGCGGCATTCACGCAAAACTGAAAGCGATCCACCGCATTTAACCATGGAAAGAGGTCTGGGAATATGTCTGAATATAAACAGTGTAGCTATTCCTTCCGCAAGGCAATCAAACAAGCCAGTACAGGGACAAGGTGGAGTCGCAATTCAACAGCTCACACACAAGACACAAGGCAGGGTCTAAAGGAAATCACGGACTACAAAAATTAATCCAGCCACGTCACAGACGTCACGCTTCGAAACACTTTCTTCGTCCCCTTTGAGGATAATACAGTGCCACCATTGCGGCCCACTAACAAGGACTGCCCCCCCCCCCCCTTCTCCATGGCTGATGTGAGTAAAACATTTAAACGTGTTAACCCTCGAAAGGCTGTTGGCCCAGGCAGCATCCCTAGCCGCATCCTCAAAGCATGCGCAGACCAGCTGGCTGGAGTGTTTAAGGACATATTCAATCGCTCCCTATCCCAGTCTGTTGTCCCCACATGCTTCAAGATTGCTACCATTGATCCTGTACCCAAGAAGGCAAAGATAACTGAACTAAATGACTACCGCCCCGTAGCACTCACTTCTGTCATCATGAAGTGCTTCGAGAGACTAGTCAAGGATTATATCACCACCTTACTGGCCAAACTAGACCCACTTCAGTTTGCATACCGCCAACAGGTCCACAGACGACGCAATCACCATCACACTGCCCTATCTCATCTGGACAAGAGGAATACCTATATAAGAATGCTGTTCATTGACTACAGCTCAGCATTCAACACCATAGTACACTCCAAGTTCATCATCAAGCTGGAGGCCTTGGGTCTCAACCCCACCCTGTGCAATTGGGTCCTGGACTTTCCAACAACGACGAGACAGACTAGAGGGAGGAGGTGAGGGAACTCGGAGTGTGGTGTCAGGAAAACAACCTCTCACTCAACGTCAAGAAAACAAAGGAGATGATCGTGGACTTCAGGAAACAACAGAGGGAGCACCCCCCTATCCACATCAAAGGGACAGCAGTGGAGAAGTTAGGAAGTTTTAAGTTCCTGGGCGTACACATCACAGAACGAGGCTGAAGAAATGTGGCTTGTCACGCAAAACTAGAGGTCGACCGACTTAAGATTTTTCAACGCCGATACCGATTATTGGAAGCCCAAAAAATGCCGATTCCGATTAATCGTGACGATTTTTATATATATATATATATATATATATATGTAATAATGACAATTATAACAATACTGAATGAACAATAAACACTTATTTTTACTTAATATAATACATCAATAAAATCAATTTAGTCTCAAATAAATATTGAAACATGTTCAATTTGGTTTAAATAATGCAAAAACAAAGTGTTAGAATAGAAAGTAAAAGTGCAATATGTGCCATGTAAAAAAGCTAACGTTTAAGTTCCTTGCTCAGAACATGAGAACATATGAAAGCTGGTGGTTCCTTTGAACATGAGTTTTCAATATTCCCAGGTAAGAAGTTTTAGGTTGTAGTTATTATAGGACTATTTCTCCCTGTACCATTTGTATTTCATATACCTTTGACTATTGGATGTTCTAATAGGTACTTTAGTATTGCCAGCCTAATCTCGGGAGTTGATAGGCTTGAAGTCATAAACAGCGCAATGGAAGAGCTGCTGGCAAATGCAAGACAGTGCTGTTTGAATGAATGCTTATGAGCCTGCTGCTGCCTACCACCACTCAGTCAGACTGCTCTATCAACTCATAGACTAAATTATAATAACACACAGAAATACGAGCCTTAAGTCATTAATGGTGGTCACGATAACAACACCCACTCGTAGCACGCGCTCCAGCAGGTATATCTCACTGATCATCCCTAAAGCCAACACCTCATTTGGACGCCTTTCCTTCCAGTTCTCTGCTGCCTGCGACTGGAACGAATTGCAAAAATCTCTGAAGTTGGAGACTTTTATCTCCCTCACCAACTTGAAACATCTGCTATCTGAGCAGCTAACCGATCGCTGCAGCTGTACATAGTCCATCTGTAAACAGCCCACCCAATTTACCTACCTCAACCCCATACTGCTTTTATTTATTTACTTTTCTGCTCTTTTGCACACCAGTATCTCTACTTGCACAAGATCATCTGATGATTTATCATTCCAGTGTTAATCTGCTAAATTATAATTATTCGCTCCTATGGCCTATTTATTGCCTACCTCCTCATGCCTTTTGCACACAATGTATATAGACTCATTTTTCCCCCTACTGTGTTATTGACTTGTTTATTGTTTACTCCACGTGTAACTCTGTGATGTTGTCTGTTCACACTGCTATGCTTTATCTTGGCCAGGTCGCAGTTGTAAATGAGAACTTGTTCTCAACTGGCCTACCTGGTTAAATAAAGGTGAAATAAAATAAAAAATTAATATGGTCAAATCCGGAAACAATAATTTTGAAAACAAAACGTTTATTCTTTCAGTGAAATATGGAACCGTTCCGTATTTTATCTCACGGGTGGCATATATAAGTCTAAATATTGCTGTTACATTGCACAACCTTCAATGTTACGTCATAATTACGTAAAATTCTGGCAAATTAGTTCGCAACGAGCCAGGCGGCCCAAACTGTTGCATATACCCTGACTCGTCGTGCAATGAACGCAAGAGAGGTGACACAATTTGCCTAGTTAATATTGCCTGCTAACATTAATTTCTTAACTAAATATGCAGGTTTAAAAATATATACTTCTGTGTATTGATTTTAAGAAAGGCATTGTACATTCGTACTCATTCGTGAGTACTCTAGAGTACTCTCTCAACTAGACTAAAGAAGGCCAATTGTATTGCTTCTTTAAGCAGGGGAACAGTTTTGAGCTGTGCGAACAATGGTAAAAGGGTTTTCTAATGATCAATTAGCCTTTTAAAATGATACATTTGGATTAGGTAACACAACGTGCCATTGGAACACAGGAGGGATGGTTACTGATAATGAGCCTCTGTACGCCTAAGTAGATATTCCATTAAAAATCTGCAGTTTCCAGCTACAATAATCTTTAACAACATTAACAATGTCTCCACTGTATTTCTGATCAATTTGATGTTATTTTAATGGACTAAAAATGTGCTTTTCTTTCAAAAACAAGGACATTTCTAAGTGACCCCAAAGTTTAACGGTAGTGTGTGTGTGTGTGTATATACACTGCTCAAAAAAATAAAGGGAACACTTAAACAACACAATGTAACTCCAAGTCAATCACACTTCTGTGAAATCAAACTGTCCACTTAGGAAGCAACACTGATTGACAATAAATTTCACATGCTGTTGTGCAAATGGAATAGACAAAAGGTGGAAATTATAGGCAATTAGCAAGACACCCCCAAAAAAGGAGTGATTCTGCAGGTGGTGACCACAGACCACTTGTCAGTTCCTATGCTTCCTGGCTGATGTTTTGGTCACTTTGAATGCTGGCGGTGCTCTCACTCTAATGGTAGCATGAGACGGATTCTACAACCCACACAAGTGGCTCAGGTAGTGCAGCTCATCCAGGATGGCACATCAATGCGAGCTGTGGCAAGAAGGTTTGCTGTGTCTGTCAGCGTAGTGTCCAGCGCATGGAGGCGCTACCAGGAGACAAGCCAGTACATCAGGAGACGTGGAGGAGGCCGTAGGAGGGCAACAACCCAGCAGCAGGACCGCTACCTCCGCCTTTGTGCAAGGAGGTGCACTGCCAGCGCCCTGCAAAATGACCTCCAGCAGGCCACAAATGTGCATGTGTCTGCTCAAACGGTCAGAAACAGACTCCATGAGGGTGGTATGAGGGCCCGACGTCCAAAGGTGGGGGTTGTGCTTACAGCCCAACACCGTGCAGGACGTTTGGCATTTGCCAGAGAACACCAAGATCGGCAAATTCGCCACTGGCGCCCTGTGCTCTTCACAGATGAAAGCAGGTTCACACTGAGCACATGAGCACATGTGACAGACGTGACAGAGTCTGGAGACGCCGTGGAGAACGTTCTGCTGCCTGCAACATCCTTCAGCATGACCGGTTTGGCAATGGGTCAGTCATGGTGTGGGGTGGCATTTCTTTGTGGGGCCGCACAGCCCTCCATGTGCTCGCCAGAGGTAGCCTGACTGCCAGTAGGTACCGAGATGAGATCCTCAGACCCCTTGTGAGACCATATGCTGACACATGCACATTTGTGGCCTGCTGGAGGTCATTTTGCAGGGCTCTGGCAGTGCACCTCCTTGCACAAAGGCAGAGGTAGCGGTCCTGCTGCTGGGTTGTTGCCCTCCTACGGCCTCCTCCACGTCTCCTGATGTACTGGCCTGTCTCCTGGTAGCGCCTCCATGCTATGCACACTACGCTGACAGACACAGCAAACCTTTTTGCCACAGCTCGCATTGATGTGCCATCCTGGATGAGCTGCACTACCTGAGCCACTTGTGTGGGTTGTAGAATCCGTCTCATGCTACCATTAGAGTGAGAGCACCGCCAGCATTCAAAAGTGACCAAAACATCAGCCAGGAAGAATAGGAACTGAGAAGTGGTATGTGGTCACCACCTGCAGAACCACTCCTTTATTGGGGGTGTCTTGCTAATTGCCTATAATTTCCACCTTTTGTCTATTCCATTTGCACAACAGCATGTGAAATTTATTGTCAATCAGTGTTGCTTCCTAAGTGGACAGTTTGATTTCACAGAAGTGTGATTGACTTGGAGTTACATTATGTTGTTTAAGTGTTCCCTTTATTGAGCAGTGTATATATATTTATTTATTTTTTCTTCTTCTTTTGAATTATTATTTTATTCATAATTGTGGTAGTGTAAGAAGGTTAGCCTCCAGACTAGCAGTGAGCCCCACAGGAGTCTCCATATGAGACAACCCAGGGATAGTCAGAATGTCACATGTCTGGAAGCACGGAAGAAATAATAAATTAAGAAGTAAATGGAGGAAGACTTTTCATTTGTGACACGTCTGGCCTGGACTCAAGTCAACAACCCCGCCAGAGACGAGAGAGTGGGCGGCCGGGTGTGTGTGTGGTCCATGTGCATATGTGTGTGTTTCTTAAGCATGAGCAAATGTATAAAAGCGAGGGAGTGTGTTTGATAATGTAACATAAAGCTAATAAATACGGCATTAGAAGAATGGCTAGCAGCTTAGGTAACCAGATGGAAATGTCAATGCTTGTGATTAAGATATGCAGATAGTGAGCAGTGCAGCCCTTCTTCACACCCTTCTGCTGCTGTATGCTCCGTCATCTACTCTGATAGGTAGGGATACCCTGGCCATGACTATTCAGCAAGACTCCCATCGAACAGACCTATCTATTCCCATTACTGGACATTCATTTATATCAGAAGGAAAAAAAGAAATGTAATTGCTATTAATGCGTGATTGTAAAATACTGTATGATTAGTTATTAGACGGAGCTTTATAACAGCCCTCAGAGGGACTTTGTCTAACACACTAAAACAAACGTAGCAATAAACACCAACCCCTGTAAAAAAATCTAGAGGGTGGGGTGAGGTAGTTATAGAGGTATAGGTTGGGTTGTAAAGGGCGCAAGTTTTTACCCCTCTGGCGTCACCTCTCGTCTGGGTGTACCTCTCGTCTGGCCTGTTTGGGTGTACCTCTCGTCTGGCCTGTTTGTGTGTACCTCTCGTCTGGCCTGTTTGGGTGTACCTCTCGTCTGGCCTGTTTGGGTGTACCTCTCGTCTGGCCTGTTTGGGTGTACCTCTCGTCTGGCCTGAGGGTGTGTACCTCTCGTCTGGCCTGAGGGTGTGTACCTCTCGTCTGGCCTGAGGGTGTGTACCTCTCGTCTGGCCTGTTTGTGTGTACCTCTCGTCTGGCCTGTTTGTGTGTACCTCTCGTCTGGCCTGTTTGTGTGTACCTCTCGTCTGGCCTGTTTGTGTGTACCTCTCGTCTGGCCTGAGGGTGTGTACCTCTCGTCTGGCCTGAGGGTGTGTACCTCTCGTCTGGCCTGAGGGTGTGTACCTCTCGTCTGGCCTGAGGGTGTGTACCTCTCGTCTGGCCTGAGGGTGTGTACCTCTCGTCTGGCCTGAGGGTGTGTACCTCTCGTCTGGCCTGAGGGTGTGTACCTCTCGTCTGGCCTGAGGGTGTGTGTGTGTGTGTGTGTGTGTGTGTGTGTGTGTGTGTGTGTGTGTGTGTGTGTGTGTGTGTGTGTGTGTGTGTACCTCTCGTCTGGCCAGAGGGTGTGCGTGTGTGTGTGTGTACCTCTCGTCTGGTCTGAGGGTGTGGCAGAAGAAGTCAGAGCGGTTGATGAAGAAGCCGGTCCTCTTGACCACGTTCTCTGCTATCATACTAAGACGGTCCAGCACGTTATACAGCTTACTGAGAGAGGGAGGGAGGGAGAGCGAGAGATGCGATCATTATTTGACACACTGGAAAATAATTTACCAAAAATCAGAGCAAACTGGAATGTTATTTGGTCCTAAACAGAGAGTACACATTGGCAGAATACCTGACCACTGTGACTGACACAAAATTAAGGAAATGTACAGACTCAATGAGCATAGCCTTGCTATTGAGAGAGGCTGCAGTAGGCAGACATGGCTCTCAAAGGAAAACAGGCAATGTGCACACTGCCCACAAAATGAGGTGGAAACTGAGCTGCACTTCCTGACCTCCTGCCAAATGTATGACCATAATAGAGACACATATTTCCCTCAGATTACACAGATCCACAAAGAATTTGAAAACAAATTACATTTTGATAAACTCCCATATCTATTAGGTGAAATACCAGTGTACCATCACAGCAGCAGGATGTGACCTGTTGTTACAAAAGCAACCAGTTTAAATAAAAACATATTTATTATTTTTTGAACTTCAGCTACATACAAACTTTCTTGAGTGTAATGTTTACTGTTCATTTCTGATTGTTTATTTCACTTTTGTTTATCATCCATTTAATTTGCTTTGGCAATGTAAACATATGTTCCCATGCCAATAAAGCCCCTTAAAGAGAGAGAGAAAGAGACAGAGAGAGGAGGCGGGGCAGGCAGACAGAGAGAGGGGGCAGGGCAGGCAGACAGAGAGAGGGGGCGGGGCAGGCAGACAGAAAGAGGGGCGGGGCAGGTAGACAGAAAGAGGGGGCGGGGCAGGTAGACAGAAAGAGGGGGCGGGGCAGGCAGACAGAGGGCGGGGCAGACAGAAAACATATGAGTGTTAGGCAACTTAAAAGGTCTCTTTGAAAAATGTTTTCACTGAACTTGAACATTTCCTTCAGGGACAGCAACAATAACTAATCTACTGTTAAAGTTAGGTCCATTGCTGGTGAGCAAAGGTAGCTTGGGGAGTACCATGCCAGTGAAAATGAATAAGGGAAAGATGTGATCTTCACAGCGTTTCCATAGCTGCAGTGATGGATAACCCCAGGACTTTGTGGTTAATGTACTTTGGCCCATGAAATATATAGCCCTTCTTGGGTCACATGGGACCATGTGCTGCTGTATGTCCTGTATATAACCATGTAGCCTAGAGGATCACAAACTAGGGGGCAGATATGAAAATGGGGTTGCGGGAGAATTTCCCAAATCCCCCCCAAAAATGTAATAAATAAATACAAAGACAATATTATAATATATATTTTTTGTATCTCAATTTTTATGTGGTTAACCTTAAAAATCTAAAATGAAAATGATTATACTCCAAAACTCCCCAGCTTATGCTCTCCAAATGGATGTTAGCTGTGAGGATCGAGATGCCCATGCAATGACTTTTGTTCGCTATAAAGGTTGGGAGAGGCTATTCACGAGGACATATTGCTCTGTCTCATGATTCCGGAGTGTGCTGTGGCTATATTGACAAAAAACAGATTCCATATGGGATCGAATGGTGGGCTTTTGCACAGATGGAGCTCCATCTATCACGGGACGGCGGGCAGGCCTCTGAACTCTGGTTATGAACGTGAATGTGATTTTTCGTATTGAGAGAAGAGCGGTTGTCATTCACAATGGATGTAAAAACAACGGACTTGGTTGACTTTCTGTGTAATGAAAATAACAGAACACAGCATCAGTAAGTGTCCCACATGGGTGATGACTGCTCATCTCCAACACTTGGAAGGGCACTTTGGGAACAACTTCCCAAGACAACTGGTAACTCGGAATGAAAAGAGCTCCAACTGGGAACATCTGCTTTGAACAGTCATGTAACTCGGGAACTCAGCCCTCTTTCTAGAGCTTAGACTTCCTGACCTGAAGATCACTAACGTCAGGATTCAACCACGTATTTGTCTTAGTTCCCAGTTGTCTTGAAAGCACCAGAAAAGTCATGGTAGACTACCCTTCGCCAGCTCATATCTGTGTGAAGCTGGATCCAGTGCTCGTCTGCATTAAAATCAAATATCCATCCAGGTTGGATGTGACAGCAGAGAAGAGGTGCGTACTATTGACCACGCCCCCTGACTTTGAGAAGCTCTGACGCGACACCCATCAAACATACCCATCTCATTAGTGGTGGCGAGATATAAGACATTATCAGTATAACTTGCAATTGACTGTCATAGTCCCACATTAAAAGTAAACATTGGTTGTTAATTACAACAACAAAAAAATTCACATGGGTGGGGTCGCGAGACTTTTCAGATATCAAAATAGGCTTGTGGGCCCAAAAAGTTTAGGAACCATTAAATGTTCTGAGGTGTTGACTTAGGTTGCTGGGACAATACTTTGTACCTCTGGCTCTTACAGAACACGATGCTGGTGTAGGGTTACGCTAAAGCAGCCGGTATGAGTAGGATGAAGTCGCAACCAAACACTGATCTTAGGCGTTTCCCCTTTAATGGTTAAGGATCGTTTCCCCTTTAATGGTTAAGGATAGGGTTTGGGTGAGCTGATCCTAGATCTGTACCTCTTGGTGTATCGGGCCATGTCCCAGGCGATGTAGTCAATGCAGTGTTCTGGAGGGAGGAACTGGTTGAGGTTGATTACAGCTGGGAAGAGCTCCTCACTGAGGATCTTCTCATGCTTTCTCTTCTCTCGTTTCTACACACAGACACGGAGACACACACATCATCAGCGTTACTCATTTACACTGAAGGAAAGGTCTCTGATTTATGAGAAGAGGCATGAAAGTCTATGGTAATTTCATAATTTTTGTCTCGTGCAAATTTCTCCCGCAACAGTACCACCTGAATGAACATACCATTTTTTTTAACATCTCCAACCGTTAACTACATACAGATGTAGGACCCTAACTATTTACAGACACTTAAAACTAGTGAGTCACAACCTACCAACCAACCATTAATGCCCGTTCACCCAAAGGAGCAGTGTGTGTACGTGTGCGCGCAGTAGTCATCACCTCTTCTCTCCAACGCAGACACACAGACACAGTACTCCTAGCTCTGCATTGACATCAGCTAATCATGTCTACAGCAGCCAAACTATGTCTGTCTACCAGATCTTCAGTTCCTCTCTACGAAACGTTCTCTCAAAACACACTCTCCCTCACATATGCTGGCTACTTACTGCACTGTCAGTTCCTATTCATTCTGTTTGAAGCCAAGAGAGTCTACCCCCGCATCCCAGTATCCAAGCCCCCTGCTGCTCCTCCTGTCATCTCTCCTAAAGATCACGCCGGTCGCTAGACCTTCAACAACCTTTTAACCACTTATCTACAAAACACACACACGCCTCTATCAGTGTCACAGCACTGGCCAAACAGCCAGTTAATAACCAGCCATTAACCACTGCCAGGCTCTCTCTCACAGCATGGCATCAAAACACACACACACACGTGCCAAACAAAGTATCATGCATACACGCACACAACTGCAAACACACTCATCATGTGCCAGCATACCATGCATGCAGTACAGTACAGTACATGCTCTGCACACACAGATGGGAATCATGCAAAATGCATGCACATGGATACACACAGATCTCACACACCTGCATAAGAGTGTGGCAAGGCATGACAGAGGCTCTTGCTGTGACAAATGAACAGTGGTTAAATGTGTCTCTGCACAAACGAGGGAATTTCCCAGTTAAGAGAAATGGATCCTGATGAGTGACACACCCCCACCTACCATCACAAATCACTACTACGCTGCAAAGTCTATGGTGACTTTTTTTATTGCTGCTTGTGAGTGAGAGGGGGGGGGGGGGGGGCGTGGGACTAAGGGGGAGCACCCTACCCTCTCATCCCCTACTGCACATGGCCGAGCTTGTGCAGGCAACGGAGGGCTGTGATTGGCTATCCCTCTTCTCGTTCCCTTGTGAGTGACATGCACAGGACACCCGTGCATGTCACAGGACACTTACTGCTCAGCAGTAAGAAGGGGGGGGGGGGGGGGGGGGGGGGGTTCACAACACTGTGTGAAGAGAGTGTGTGAGTGCATTTAAGGTGGTTCTTCAACAGCTTGTAATTACCAGCCCCTAACCAGTTTCATCTCTCCAGTACCTCTTTTATCAGTCCATCTGTCAGAGTAACCACAACAACTGTTCTTTTCCAATGTATTGACACAGCTAGGGAGTTAGCCTAAACCTTCACTAGCTAATTAAACCAACACACCAGGCTATTGTCCAATCACATGAAGCTGTGATTCCAGGAATCCTGCTGGTTTCTTAGAAAAATCCTCAAGTGAAATTCTCAGTCATTTGGATGTGTCTGTAAACACTTCATTATGGTCATGTTGGATATTACATCTCTCCTTGTTTTCTCCTCCACAGGGACATCTGACACCAGAGAATGTGTTTTTTTCCCTCCAAAAGCTTATTTAATGCCATCTTTAGTATAAATATGTTAATTAAACATTGCAGTAATATAATGCTTGGAAAACAACACAATGGGGCCATACTTACAAACATGATATATATTTTTTGTTTAACCTGGACCCGTCTCAAAACGAGCATCAGCCAGATACAATCGTGGACATAGTTGCACATGATAGAACGCTACATTGTAGCTGGCCCCATCAGCTGACAATGATTATATCCCATAAGTTCTGCATCAGCTACGATTGTATTTGGCTGATGCACATTGAAACAGAGGTCCAGGTTGAACTTTAAATTATTATTACTTTTTTATGTTTGCAAGTATTGCCCCAATAGTTTCCAACCCACTTCACAGAACCGAGAACAACAAGAACCAGGAATAATTACTTCACACAGAGAGAGAACAACAGCCTGGCTGATTGAGTCAGAAGTGCTTGTATAACCATTCACTTCAGCGCTCTCCTCTCTGGCAGTATCACCACAAGCTGCTTGCCCTGCATTCTGTCACAAGTCACAATAACATATAGGTCTTTAACTTTGAAGTCAGAGCAGCAACAGAACGGCAACTAATGTATGGCTTGCCAGTCAAGTCCTCTCACTACTACTGGAGTGACCTACACTGCCTGTTTTAGAACACCTACTCATTCAAGGGTTTTTCTTCATTTTAACTATTTTCTACATTGTAAAATAATAGTGAAGACATCAAATCTATGAAATAGCACACATGGAATCACGCAGTAACCAAAAAAAGTGTTAAACAAATCTAAATATATTTTAGATTTGAGATTCTTCAAATAGCCACCCTTTGCCTTGATGACAGCTTTGCACACTCTTGGCATGTGATGGATTCTGACTTCTGAACTTGAATCCTTGTTCATGGTACTGAGGGAGAGAGGTGAATGTAGAACGTTTACACTCTGTCAAAACATGTTATTGTTAGACATCAGGTATTGTATGGAAAGGAACAGGGCGATAGTCTGGTTTCAGTTGATGGGTTGTAATTTGAAATACTTGATACACCAGAAGTTAATGGTAATCTGTAGGAGGAAAGTATATGGTGGGGGTAAATTAAGGTTGGATATGAGGCAGGGGCTTGGAATGTTACTGAGTAAGGGAAAGGCAGTCACATGGTTGTGGTCATTGATAAGGGTGGAGAGCTGTGGATTAATGATGAATGGGGACCGAGGTCAGGTCAGGTCACATTAAGGGAGAAGGAACAGTTTATTACCCACATCACTTAAACTTCCTGCGTAGCAATGAAGATGTTATGTTTAGAGAAAAGGAGGAGACTTCACCTAAAGTTGGGTGTGTATATATACATACACAAGTTGAAGTCGGAAGTTTACATACACTTAGGTTGGAGTCATTAAAACTTGTTTTTCAACCACTCCACAAATGTCTTGTAAACAAACTATAGTTTTGGCAAGTCTGTTAGGACATCTACTTTGTGCATGACACAAGTAATTTTTCCAACAATTGTTTACAGACAGATGATTTCCCTTATAATTCACTATATCATAATTACAGTGGGCCAGAAGTTTACATACACTAAGTTGACTATGCCTTTATACAGCTTGGAAAATTACAGAAAATGATGTCATGGCTTTAGAAGCTTCTGATAGGCTAATTGACATCATTTGAGTCAATTGGAGGTGTACCTGTGAATGTATTTCAAGGCATACCTTCAAACTCAGTGCCTCTTTGATTGACATCATGGGAAAATCAAAAGAAATCAGCCAAGACCTCAGAAAGAAAATGGTAGACCTCCACAAGTCTGGTTCATCCTTGGGAACAATTTCCAAATGCCTGAAGGTACCAAGTTCATCTGTACAAACAATAGTACGCAAGTATAAACACAATGGGACCACGGAGCCATCATACCGCTCAGGAAGGAGACGCATTCTGTCTCCTTGAGATGAACGTACTTTGGTGCAAAAAGTGCAAATCAATCCCAGACCAACAGCAAAGGACCTTGTGAAGATGCTGGAGGAAACAGGTACAAAAGTATCTATATCCACAGTAAAACGAGTCCTATATCGACATAAACTGAATGGCCGCTCAGCAAGAAAGCCACTGCCCTAAAACCACTATAAAAAAGCCAGACTACGGTTTGCAACTGCACATGGGGACAAAGATCGTACTTTTTGGAGAAATGTCCTCTAGTCTGATGTGTTACGCCCTGACCATAATTTGCTTTGTATGTTTTATGTTTTGGTTGGTCAGGGTGTGATCTGTGTGGGCATTCTATGTTGTTTGTCTGGTTTGTCTATTTCTGTGTTTGGCCTGATATGGTTCTCAATCAGAGACAGGTGTTTTGCGTTGTCTCTGATTGGGAACCATATTTAGGTAGCCTGTTTTGTATTGTGGGTTATTGTCTATGGCAGGTGCCTATGTCTGCACTGTTTATTTATAGCTTCACGTTCGTTTGTTGTTTTTTGTATAGTTTGTCTAGTGTTCTTCGTCTTCGTCCATTAAATTAAGTATGTATTCAAACCACGCTGCGTTTTGGTCCGATCCTTACTCCTCCTCAGACGAGGAGGATTACGACAAACGTGACATGAAGAAACAAAAATATAACTGTTTGACCATAATGACCATTGTTATGTTTGGAGGAAAAAGGGGGAGGCTTGCAAGCCGAAGAACACTATCCCAACCGTGAAGCAGAAGGGTGGCAGCATTATGTTGTGGGGGTGCTTTGCTGCAGGAGGGACTGGTGCACTTCACAAAATAGATTGCATCATGAGGTAGGAAAATTATGTGAATATATTGAAGCAACATCTCAAGACATCAGTCAGGAAGTTAAAGCTTGGTCGCAAATGGGTCTTCCAAATGGACAATGACCCCAAGCATACTTCCAAAGTTGTGGCAAAATGGCTTAACGATAACAAAGTCAAGGTATTGGAGTGGCCATCACAAAGCCCTAACATCAATCCCATAGAAAATTTGTGGGCAGAAATGAAAAAGCGTTTGCGAGCAAGGAGGCCTACAAACCTGACTCAGTTACACCAGCTCTGTCAGAAGGAATGGGCCAGAATTCACCCAACTTATTGTGGGAAGCTTGTGGAAGGCTACCGGAAACATTTGACCCAAGTTAAACAATTTAAAGGCAATGCTACCAAATACTAATTGAGTGTATGTAAACTTCTTACCCACTGGGAATGTGATGAAAGAAATAAAGCTGAAATAAATCATTCTCTCTACTAATATTCTGACATTTCACATTCTTACAATAAAGTGGTGATCCTAACTGACCTAAAACAGGGTATTTTTACTAGGATTAAATGTCAGGAATTGTGAAAAGCTAAGTTTAAATGTATTTGGCTAAGGTGTATGTAAACTTCCGACTTCAACTGTATATGCTACCACTGGTGTGTGTCCAAATTTGACATTTTTGATAACAACCGCCGTGTCTTTGTGAGACGCAGAGTAGGTGAACGGATAATCTCCGCATGTGTGGTTCCCACCGTGAATCTTGGAGGAGGAGGTGTGATGGTATGGGGGTGACACTGTTGGTGATTTATTCAGAATTCAAGGCACACTGAACCAGCATGGTTTCCACAGCAATCTGCAGCGATACGCCATCCCACCTGGGTTGCGCTTAATGGGACAATAATTTATTTTTCAACAGGACAATGACCCAACATCTCCAGGCTGCATAAGGGTTATTTGACCAAGAAGGAGAGTGCTGGAGTGCGGCATCAAATGACCTGGGCTCCACAATCACCCATCCTCAACGCAATGGAGATGGTTTGGGATGAGTTGGACCACAGTGAAGGTAAAGGCGGCAACAAGTGCTCAGCATATGTGGAAACTCCTTCAAGAAAAGCATTCCAGGTGAATCTGGTTGAGAGAATGCCAAGAGTGTGCAAAGCTGTAATCAAGGCAAAGGGTGGCTACTTTGAAGAATCTAAAATATATTTCGATTTTTTTAACATGATTCCATATGTGTTATTTCAGAGTTTTGCTGTCTTCACTATTATTCTACAATGTAAAAAATAGCAAAAATAAAGAAAAATCCTTGAATGAGTAGGTGTGTCCAAACTTTTGACTGGTAATGTATATACACTACCGTTCAAAAGTTTGTGGTCACTTGGATATGGCTTTAAAAAAAAAAAAAAAATGTTTTTGAAAGAAAAGCAATTTTTTTGTCCATTAAAATAACATCAAATTGATCAGAAATACAGTGTAGACATTGTTAATGACTATTGTAGCTGGAAACGGCTGATTTTTTATGGAATATCCACATAGGCGTACAGAGGCCCATTATCAGCAACCATCACTATTGTGTTCCAATGGCACGTTGTGTTAACTAGTCCAAGTTTATAATTTTAAAAAGGTTAATTGATCATTAGAAAACCCTTTTGCAATTATGTTAGCACAGTTGAAGACTGTTGTTCTGAATAAAGAAGCAATAAAACTGGCCTTCTTTAGACTAGTTGAGTATCTGGAGAATCAACATTTGTGGTTTCGATTATAGGCTCAAAATGGCCAGAAACAAATAAGTTTTTTCTGAAACTCATCAGTCTATTCTTGTTCTGAGAAATTGCCAAGAAACTGAAGATCTTGTACAATGCTATGTACTATTTCTTTCACAGACCAGCGCAAACTGGTTCTAACCAGAATAGAAAGAGTGGGAGGCCCCAGTGCACAACTGAGCAAGAGGACAAGTACATTAGTGTCTAGTTTGAGAAACAGACGCCTCACAAGTCCTCAACTGTCAGCTTCATTAAATAGTACCCGCAAAACACCAGTCTCAACATCGATAGTGAAGAGGCGACTCTGGGATGCTGGCCTTCTAGGCAGAGAAAGGAAAAGCCATATCTCTGTCCAGTGTTCTTTTGCCCATCTTAATATTTTGTTTTCATTGGCCAGTCTGAGATATGGCTTTTAAGTGACACCAAACTTATTTCCGGGCAATTTGGATAACTAGGGCCACTAACAATTTATAGGTCATTCACTCCCTGCTCTAAAATGGAGAGAAAAACAGGGCAATTCAAGAGCGTGCTATAAATTCATGTCAAAATGTAGTTTCCTTTGCCCTGTCATTATCAATCACTTGTTCTTGACAGTGTTGATGAAATAAGAACGTTAGTTTGCTAGTTTAGACTGAGGTGCTCTTGGTTGTATCTCTTCCATATTTAGCATTGGGAGATGGCACCATTTGGAGGTCTTTCTGCAGGATGGACCTATCAAAATCAACTTGATATCCTCGTCATTTTCATCTCCGATCCTTGGCTTCCATTGGCTATTTATTGGCGATCAATTTACATTGAGAGGGGCCGTTTCTATAGAGATTTAAAGGGAAAGACTCAGAAATACACAATGAAAACAGGAACAGATTGTCTACGCGGAGGGTGGATAATGAAATTCAGTCTGTCAGTCTTCTAAATAAATATTATTTAGTCCCTATGTTGCTTTCTATTTCACGGATTTCATTTAGAAAAAGTCCATATTTTCACTGATGAACGTGTAGCCAATGGTTAGCTTGTCAGTTGATGTTCGAAGTTAGCGCCAATCTGCCATGAAGCAGCGCCACAGAGTTCTATTGAGCAGTGACCACTTTTTGATCATCCCGGTGACGACATTTCATTCACTCTAAACATGCTCAATTCTCTGCGTATTCTCATGGTAGAGACATGAGGTTTGGACTATTGCTTTTCTGACGCAATTTTCTATTGAATGGACATATTTTTATATACCTTGAATGAACTAATCATTTTATGGGTGAACACACAACAATTTAAATGAAGTAAATGGATCCGTGGAGACAAACTGTGGAACAATCCTTTAACTGTCCACTGTCCACTGATGTAATAGTATCGTAAATGGGTACTCTGAGGAAGGTTTCATCTATTGGACTCAGTTTCTACCAGAGTAATTATTCCGTTGTTCCATTAACAGTGTGACAGGTGTTGGTCTGAGGTGCCCTGTGGTGGGTGGTGCGGTGCAGTGAGGTGAGGTGCGGTTACCTTGACGAGGTTGAGGATGATGATGGGTGAGCCAAACCGCTGGAGCATCTGGTCAAAATGGAGGGCAGCTACATGGGCATAGGGGTCGGCCTGATCCACTGAAACACAACAGAGAGAGGAGGTCAGAGAGCAGCTACACTACCGTTCAAAAGTTTGGAGTCACTTAGAAATGTCCTTGTTTGTTTAAAGAAAAGCACATTTTTTGTCCATTAAAATAACAGGAAAAATTATCAGAAATACAGTGTAGACATTGTTAATGTTGTAAATGACTATTGTACATGGAAACGGCAGATTTCTCATGGAATATCTACATAGGCGTAGAGGCCCATTATCAGCAACCATCACTCCTGTGTTCCAATGGCACGTTGTGTTAGCTAATCCAAGTTTATCATTTTAAAAAGGCTAATCGATCATTAGAAAACCCTTTTGCAATTATTTTAGCACAGCTGAAAACTGTTGTCTGATTAAAGAAGCAATAAAACCGGCCTTCTTTAGTCTAGTTGAGTATCTGGAGAATCAGCATTTGTGGGTTCGATTACAGGCCCAAAATAGCCAGAAACAAATAACTTTCTCCTGAAACTTGTCAGTCTATACTTGTTCTGAGAAATTAAGACTATTCCATGCGAGAAATTGCCAAGAAACTGAAGATCTCGTACAATTCTGTGTACTACTGCCTTCACAGAACAGCGCAAACTGTCTCTAACCAGAATAGACAGAGTGGGAGGCCCCGGTGCACAACTGAGCAAGAGGACAAGTACATTAGAGTGTCTAGTTTGAGAAACAGATGCCTCACGAGTCCTCAACTGGCATCTTCATTAAATAATACCCGCAAAACACCAGTCTCAATGTCAACAGTGAAGAGGGGACTCCGGGATGCTGGCCTTCTAGGCAGAGTTGCAAAGAAAAAAACATCTCAGACTGGCCAATAAAAATAAAATATTAAGATGGGCAAAAGAACACAGACACTGGACAGAGGAACTCTGCCTAGAAGGCCAGCATCCCGGTGTCGCCTCTTCACTGTTGACGTTGAGACTGGTGTTTGTGGGTACTATTTAATGAAGCTGCCAGTTGAAGACTTGAGGCATCTGTTTCTCAAACTAGACACTCTAATGTACTTGTCCTCCTTGCTCAGTTGTGCACCGGGGCCTACCACTCTTTCTATTCTGGTTAGAGCCTGTTTGTGCTGTTCTGTGAAGGGAATAGTACACAGCGTTGTACGAGATTTTCAGTTTATTGGCAATTTCTCAAAGTTTCAGAATAAAGTTATTTGTTTCTGACCATTTTGAGCCTGGATTGAACCCACAAATGCTGATGCTCTAGATACTCAACCAGTCTAAAAGGACAGTTTTATTGCTTCTTCAATCAGAACAACAGTTTTCAGCTGTACTAACATAATTGCAGAAGGGTTTTCAAGCGATCAATTAGCCTTTTAAAATGATCAACTTGGATTAGCTAACACTGATAATGGGCCTCTGTACACCTATGTAGATATTCAATTTATTTTTTTAAATCAGCCTTTTCCATGTACAATAGTCATTTACAACATTAACAATGTATTTCTGATCAATTTAATGTTATTTTAAATGAACAAAGAAATTGCTTTTCTTTCAAAAACAAGGACATTTCCAAGTGACCCCAAACTTTTGAACGGTAGTGTACATGGGCGCACGGGTCGGCCTGGTCCACTGAGACACAACAGAGAGAGGTCAGAGGTTAGAGGGCAAATACATGGGCGCACGGGTCGGCCTGGTCCACTGAGACACAACAGAGAGAGGTCAGAGGTTAGAGGGCAAATACATGGGCGTAGGGGTCGGCCTGGTCCACAGACACAACAGAGCGAGGTCAGAAGGCAGCTACATGGGCGTATAGGTAGGCCTGGTCTACTGAGGTGCAACAGAGAGAGGTTAGCTACATGGGCGTAGGGGTCGTCCTGGTCCACTGAGACAACAGAGAGAGAGGTTAGCTACATGGGCGTAGGGGGCGTCCTGGTCCACTGAGACAACAGAGAGAGAGGTTAGCTACATGGGAAAAGGGGGTCGGCCTGGTACATTGTGTCTGATAGGGAAGTGAGTTACTGTACTGTACATACATATCTTAGTGGGGAGAGCAGTCTCAGTTACATTAGGGTCACTTTAGCATCTAGTTCACTCAACTCTATTTTGACTGAGCGATGAGCAAACGTTAAGGTTTCGGATGTTAGAAGGAAAGGGGGATACCTAGTCAGTTGTACAACTGAATGCCCTCAACTGAAATGTGTCTTTCGCATTTATCCCAACCCCTCTGAATCAAAGCCATGCCACTGGCTGTATCATAAGGTAAGCAATGTTTGATATGATTCATAAGCATTTCATAAGACCAACCAAAAGGTAACCTGGAAACATTAAGGTCATCTAACCTGCTGTTGATTATACAGTAGAGTGTTATTATACCATAACTAACACGCATGCCCATTTCCTTTTTGCCCCTCTCTCCATCATTTCACCCATCCGCTCTATTCTTTCAGTGTTATGACTTCATGTGGTGGTCATGCAGAGCCCCACACCTGCAGACAATTCAGCCAACCAAATGAAGATCTGGGTCAGTCAAACATCTCTTCCCCTCATGATCAGTCATGAGGGGAAATCAGTCATCCATTTAGGTCAGTTGTAAATGGTGATGTTGGGTAACCAGGGTGAGGGGGGGGGGGCTGACTGAAGCCATTTTATGAGGCCCTCATCCTCGTTCCCACGTGGGTCGTCATGATTAGGACGAGGAAGCATGAAAAGACACGCTTCTCTTCATCCCTCCCTACAAAGCTATTCACCTACTTAAGCATGTCATAAAGACAACAGGAGGCTTGTGTAACCGCAGTCTCATTTTTCAGAACCGGCTGGCTGGGTGGTGACTGACCGCTATGTCCCACCAGGGTCTTCCTGATCGTCTACCTGTCCTAAATTCACTAATGGCTGATGATCTTGGAGCTGACAGGCATCGTTATCGAACAAGAATTGACATGTAATTGGACATCTTTGTGTCTATGGGCTTCTATATCTGTGTGTGTGCCTGATGCCATATCGCTGAATTGATTTAATGGATTAGCTGAATGACGTTTGAGCGGGCGCTTCATGAAATGGATTTCCATGGCTGAACAGCTGCACACAAGCCCAAGAACCCCATGCACAATGCCAAGCGTTGGCTGGAGTGCTGTAACGCTCTTCGCCATTGGACTCTGGAGCAGTGGAAAAACATTCTCCGTAGTGATGAATCACACTTCACCATCTGGCAGTCCAACGGACGAATCTGGGTTTGGCGGATGCCAGGAAAACGCTACCTGCCCCAATGCATAGTGATGTTATATCAGCAAAGGGGGGACCAACTCCATATTAATGCCCATGATTTTGGAATGAGATGTTCGACGAGCAGGCGTCAACATACTTTTGGTTATGTAGTGTAGATAGACAGATGGGAGAGGGAGGGTAAGGTCCCCATCACATAGATCTTGAGGACACACTAGCTCTCTCTGTACATTACATCTCTGCATTATGCACGTAAATGTCTTCCTAGGATGGACTGAAAACCAAATGGAGGATGAGAGGAAAAGATAATTTCATCTACAAATGCATGCGTGCGCGCGCATACACACATCTTGGGACAAGCTCTCAACCTCTTAGGTAAATATCATCCACGATGGACTGTAGACCAAATGGGGTAAGAGAGGATAACATCATTTAATGCAGTCGAGTCCACACACACAAACTGCAGTCTCTCTCCACCTTTTCAATCTCTGAGACCATCTGATCCTCACACACTCCCTAGGATGTATCCTGCTGGAGTCATTATGAGAAACAGAGATGGATGAAAAGAGGTGAGAATATCTCTCTCTCATCAATAGTAAAACATGGTCCGTTTGGCCAGAGTATAGTTTATAGTATTACTACTACTGTAAGTGCTGTAGTAATGTGTATCTTATGGCATATTGGTGATATGGGTATGTCCAGACAGAGACCAGTAGACCACATTATATTAATGATACTGTACAGTGTATATGATATTTAATGATGATAACATCTTACATCGTATAGGTGGTTTAGGCATCATGGTGGAGATGTCCTGGGACCAATAGAGGGGAACGGAACCCCTGACCTGAACGTACGAAGAGTAACTCCCCGCCGTGAATGACATCACCGACGCATCGTGGATGATCTGCTCAGTCTCCACCTCATTGGCTACGTCGCCCTGCAGAGGACCAGATGAGAACAGGTGAGGGACAATATACAGAGAGAACCACATGGATCTACACACTCTTAGATGGCCCCATAGTTGTTTTTTTCATTGTTCAATAGTTTTGACCTGTAATTGACAGGAGTGGACCATGTACTGAACCAGAAAGTCATCCCAAAATGAGCACAGACACACCTTACGACTTTCAATCCTGGCCTAAACTAAGCCGTGCGGAGGGAATAATAGATACATAATTTGGCCTCAAAAAAACAGCATACTGAACCCCTTTACCACCAAACTACACACACAAAAAGGAGATGCAGAGACACGGTGCTTACATTAACCCCCCCCCTTTGTGCCATGCTGCTATTATATAACACCGGGGGCGACTACACCCTGTTGTCGTGGCGACAAGATAAGGCAGGAGGTTACCTCGCAGTTGGCTCCTCTCTTCAGGAAGCGGGTGCCAGCGAATTTACTGGAGCGCCTGGCGATGAGGGTGACATGAACCGGACGACCGTAGATTAGGAGCTCTTCACACAGAGGTTAAGGTGGGACACACACAGTTGTAATATAAAAAGGCAAAGTGTCATTGGTTTCAAATAACAATTAGTAAATGATTGAAATGGTATTGTAATTCACTCGCCACGCAAAACACCTAGGATAAGAGAGATACTTCAAAGAGGGAGACAAGATGGTGCTTTGGCACTTCCCAACTTACTGTTTCACTACCGGGCAGCTAGTATTCAGAAGATTTTGGTCTGGTGTAATTCTCCAAGTACCAACTGGTGCTCAATAGAAGCACATTCTTTCCAATCATCCCCTTCTCTTCTTGAATCTGTGCCCCACTATCCATGTGTCCTTCAGAGTACACTACAAATTCTATTGTGCTCTCTACTTTGAAGATCTGGAAACAATTTTGTCAGCATTTTAGACTTTCTGCACCTTATCTTCTACTCCCTATTTGGAACAACCATCCATTTCTACCCTCCAATCTTGACCAGGATTTGTTTTTGTGGCGTGAGAGAGGTTTGGTATGTTTCAACTATTTATTATTTTTAGAAGGGACCTTTGCCAGTTTTAATGATCTTGTAGCTAAATGTAATCTGCCTTAAAACCTGTTAAGGCTAGGGGGTGCTGTTGTCACTATTTATGGAAATCGTGTAATTTTTGAAACTGCTTCCTACAAAATTCTTGATCGTACAATATGCATATTATTATTATTATTGGATAGAAAACAGTCTATAGTTTCTATAGCCGTTGAAATTTTGTCTCTGAGTGGAACAGAACTCATTCTACAGCAATTTCCCTGACATGGAGTCAGATTTCACACATTTTGGCCCCTGTTCTGGAGTCAGTTTTAAGGCCACTGTTATTGCTATGAGTATACGGACACTGCTTACGTCTTCCCCTGGATGCCTTTACGTGATGACGCTTTGAATGGTATCGATTGCCCAATCACAGCCCCTATAAAACAAAAACACGTGTAGGTAGGAACTCTTTTCTAGGTGCGTAAGGCGCGCGGAGGACACCGACCTACTGTTTTTCCAAGCATTAGTGTAGCCAGTTATATTTCTCAGGTCATGTTTCTACTCGTTATAGGAGTTAAAAACATCATAAGGTAGTTAATTTAAAGCGTTTTATAGCAATTTATATCCGTTTAGTGCGATTTTGGGACATTTATTTCTGAGATACTGTGAATCTCTGGGCACCGTTCCAGTTCATGCCGAACGCAATGTGCATTTCTACATGGCAAGAGGACAGCTTTCGACCAAAAGACGATTAGACCCAAGAAAGGATTCTTTGACCAAGATTCTGATGGAAGAACAGCTCAAAGTAGGAACAATTTATTATGATAAATCGTGTTTCTGTAGAAAAATGTTAATGGCTTAGGACGCCATCTTTTTTGACGTAGCTTCGCTTGGCGCAAACTGTATTGAAAAGTAAGGATAATTAAAAAAATGTAAATCCGCGATTGTATTAAGAATTAAATTGTCTATCAATCGCTGTCCACCCTATATTTTTTAGTCACGTTTATGAGTATTTATGTATACGACTAGATCACTGTCTAATGTGGCGCAGGACATTTTCTGACCAGCTGGGCTACTTTTCTCATTGTCTAACCATGATTTTGGTGGCTAAATATGCACATTTTCGAACAAACTGTATATGTATGTTGTAATGTGATGTTACAGGAGTGTCATCTGAAGAATTCTGAGAAGATTATTGAAAAAATTAATATATTTGGCGATGTTTACATTATCGCTCTCTTTGGCTAGAATCAATGCTGGTGTAATGTTTGCACATGTGCTATGCTAATATAACGATTTATTGTGTTTTCGCTGTAAGACACTTAGAAAATCTGAAATATTGTCTGTATTCACAGGATCTGTGTCTTTCGATTAGTGTATGCTGTGTATTTTTACAAAATGTTTGATGATTAGTAGTTAGGTAAACACGTTGCTCATTGTATTTATTCTAGTCCATTTGTGACGGTGGGTGCAATTGTAAACTATGACATCTACCTGAAATATGCACATTTTTCTAACAAAACCTATCCTATACCATAAATATGTTATCAGACTGTCATCTGATGAGCTTTTTTCTTGGTTAGTGGCTATCAATATCTTAGTTTAGCCGAATTGGTGATAGCTACTGGTGTTGGTGGACAAAGAAAAGATGGTGGATTATGCTAATGTGTTTAGCTAATAGATTTACATCTTTACATATTGTGTCTTCCCTGTAAAACATTTTAAAAATCGGACATGTTGGCTGGATTCACAAGATCTGTGTCTTTCATTAGCTGTATTCGACTTTAATGTGTGAAAGTTAAATATTTAAAAAAAATATTTTTTTTGAATTTCGCGGCTCTGCCTTTTCAGTGGGGGTGGGGGGGGGTGTGCCGCTAGCGGCACCCCGGGGCTAGACAGGTTAATCTCTTCCTCTATTTCAAAGCTCGTAATTTTGTTAGTTCTCACTTTCCTACTTTTCCTTAATCACCTCCTATCACGCTATTAGAAGGGATCCTGTCACTCCGGCAGATATGGGGACATCTCATATGATGATGTTATGCTCTCCTCTGAAAACCTCTCCCATCAACAAACTAAAGACTTACTGGGGAAGAGAACTTGACCTAACAGATGACTGGTCGGAGGAGGCACTTCTTAGGGTTAACATATTCCTGTGCTCGGTTAAGTTTAAATCAGATCAAAGTGTTGGACAAAATTCATTACAAAAAAGGCATTAAACTATTCATTTTTCCCCAGAGACAAATGACACGATGCGTAATGTCTCCCGCTGATCACAGTCACATGTTTTACTCATGCTCTAAGCTGTCAAGAGTTTTGTTCTTCCTTTTTAACTACTCTCTCTAAAGGTATTGATATTGACCTGCAGTCTTGTCCTTTGATAGACAGCACAAATGGAAGTCCAAATATAGCTATTCTCACCTAAAGTAAAGCAGATGTAACGTTTGCTTCACTAGTAGCCCGCCAACAGATTTGGCTTAATTGGAAATCTCTCAAAACAACCGCGGAGTTCTTATGTCTTTTCTTAATTTAGAGTGCATGTACTGCTAACTTTTTTCTGAGATGGCCACCTTTAATTTACTTTTTTTGACAAATTACACTCTATTGAGCAAGATTAAGAACTTGGGACCAAAAGGGGGAGGGGTAGTGTGTTGTGATCTGTTGTACTTTTATTTTCATATTGAATGTTAGTTTGCTTGTTTTTTTTTTGGGGGGGGGGGACGCTTCTCCAATAAGAAAAGGGGGAAAAAGATATTGGTACTCATGTCAAGAATTGTAAAGTGTATGCATTTATATGTCTTATTCAAGAAAGGGAGAAATTGCCCCTGCCAAACACTGTTCCCCTCCATCTCTCTGGCACTAATTTACTAAGTCCCTCTCTAAACTCTGTTTTCCTCCATCTCTGTGCCTTTCTTCACCCCTCCCCCTCCTCACTTTCCTTCTGCCTGGGTTTCTCTGGGAAAAGAACCATGAGAAGGATGGCTTCCAGGAACCGTTGTCTAAACCCAGCGTCTGCAATGTGGCCCCCACTGCCCCTCTAACCAGCCAACCTGGTGAGACACACACACTTAACCCTCGTGCTATTCAGCAATATTTGCTGTAAACCAGTGGTCCTCAACTGGTTGTCTCGGGACCCAAATGGAACCAAATATTCTCAGTCGCAACCCAATATTAGCATCCCATTTTGTTGTTGTTGCAAAAATACAATCTGGAAAACTATTTAGAATGCTATATTGATAGTAAATGTAGCAATTATATGATAAGGGAACAACATTCCCACCTTTTTCCATTGTCAATAACTCTAATTTGCCAATATTCTTGATGAAGAATGTTAATAAGCTGACTGGTTTGAGACCACAAAATCAACCAAATCCGCTAAATAGCACTGCTAATAGCTCCAGATAAGAAAATACTGTGATTGAAAAAATAGTTTCAGAAATAAAACAAATAATAAATGTAAGTAGGTTCATTATCATTTCCCCACACTTTCTACATAGTTTTAGTTGTTTAAGTTCAGACTGAAGTATTTTTGTTTATACTATCCATTTTCTCTTTCATCTCGCCATCACTGGGATACTGGGGAGTTCACTTATTCATCTCATGACTGTGGAGGAGGTGATTCATTTATTACTTGCGTATATAAAAAGCCAAGAACAACTTCAGTCAAGCAGAAGAGTCATTAGCTAAAACCTCTCATGGCTAAGAGGTGCAATGAATGGTTATAATTTCTTAATGTCTGCTTATAAGATCTGCACTGACGGATAGTTAAACTGGGCTCTCAAAATCAGGGACACAATTCATCAGATTTAGTTATTCTCAAGCACTTCTACCCAAGCCTCAAGCATCCACACTCAAATATGCATCAATATAACCAAACCATGCATCAATATAACCAATGTATAACCATACATTTTGTTTCAAGTGTGTTTTTCTTTGGCTTAGTGGAGACATTAGCTGTGCGTTCCTAGTCTAAACAAAAAGAAACTGTCTAGCTAACCTAAGCATGTTTTTATTTTCCACCTCATATACCAGATGGGCAAAGCATGCAAATGCGGTACTGTTTTCATACCTGACAAGCATTGCTTAATATTTTTATAATGACCATAATATAAACACAAATCGCTTAATGCAGCTTAGCAGACTGGCGAGCATCTGGCTCATTAGGTATTCCAAGTGCCCCCCAAACAAAAACAAACACAAAAATGGTATTCCATGTGTTGTGGAACAAGAGGCAGGCACACACTTTCCAGTGAGCAGCATGCCAGACACATGATAGGGGGAAAAAAAGAAAACTCGGCCAACCAGCAGCCAATCGAACAAACAATAGACCAGTCGATTAAATTGTCAGCCCGAGTGGATACCAACATCTGGAACATGGCAAAAGCACCAAGTCACTGACACAAGCACACATGCAGCACCTGACTACTAAACTGAACACTCTACTTTGCAGGTCGTAACCAGGCAGGAGGAAAAGGATACTGGACTGGCCACAGAAGCCATGGATGATGTACATGAGCCAATCAGGATGCACTGTGTCCTTGACGCGCTCCAGGAGCTTGCCGTTCCACACGTACTTGGCGTACGGTTCACTCTGGAGGCCGTGGAACACTGCAGCGGAACCATGACATAGGAACACAAAACACCACAGAACAGCTTACATGGACAGGATCAAGGAGGGGATGGTTTACCACCGATACAGTAGATTAGAACATGGAAACTGTATTGAGGAGAGACAGATGAGCTGAATAAAGATTTTGGTTTTGGGCTAGTAGTGATGTCCTGATCAACCTTTTAGCTGGTGAATGGCTTTATGAGTGGCTTGAGTTGTGAGGATCTTTTTCTATTTGGAACCAGTGACTGACTTAAGTTATAACATCAAGAAAACATAACCAAGTGTAACATACAACTCCTTTTTTTGTGCTAACAAATGAAATGTGTTCAATGGAGTGTAATCACAAAAACTGGAACTGGAGTTTAGGGAGAGTGTGAGAGGGCAGGAGCGGTCTGACCTTGTGTGGGCAGGCCCTCGTCCTCGAAGATGTCAAAGCTGTCCTGCTGTCTGCTGCTCCGTGTGTGCACCTCCTCCACTGTGCCCGGGTCACACGGGCTATGCAGCAGCGTCAGGTTGTACTGCAGGGAGTGGCTCAGGTCATAGCTGTAGCTGGGGGGGTGGTCAAAGTTCATAGGTGAAAAGGTTAACGAGGAAGAAGAACACTTCGATAATCAGAAATCAACGAGATGGATGAATGGAGTGATGCGTAAAAACAATAATGATAGAGGAATGAACGGGAAAAAATCATTTTGTTTTACACCTGACAGTACGTCTATTTTTTTTTTTTTTTTTTTTTTTCTTGACGATATACCTTTTTTATATCCTCAAGGAAAAAAACATTGTAAGGTCCAAAATGTATCTTCACCTGTCGCTAGGGAGAAAAATTTCCAGCTTGACAACAAGTCTGAGTGAGAACTAATGGAAGGTCATCTGCGGAGCGAGTCGTGACTACACTAAGTCAATACAGACCCTTTAGTACAGCTACTGCTACAGTGGGCTTTAGATGGTAGGTGCTGAAGGGCATGATTCCAAGAGGAGTTACGGATACACCAGATGGGTATTTTGAGCTCTCTGTGTGTCACTCTGGCTTAATGACGAAAAACTGACAGACACTTCAGAAAGGAGTCCAAACAGTACTTTAATGATACATAACTATTGGTGGCAGTGATGTCATCTCTTAGGTGTTTTTGTAAGAGAATTCAATGAAAGAAAATACAATCTAATTCAATGGATGGATGGAAATAAAAGATAACCGTTTGTTTTAACACTGAGATAAAAACATTAGGAACACTTTCCTAATATTGAGTTGTCCCCCTTTATGCCCTCATAACAGCCTCAACTCGTATGGGAATGGACTCTACTATGTGTCGAAAGCGTTCCACAGGGATGCTGGCCCATGTTGACTCCAATGCTTCCCACAGTTATGTCAAGTTGGCTGGATGTCCTTTGGGTGGGTGGACCATTCTTGATACACAGGAAACTGTTGAGTGTGAAAAACCCAGCAGCGTTGCAGTTCTTGACACACTCAAATCGGTGCGCCTGGCAAACTCTGTTCAAAAGGCACTTAAATATTTTGTCTTGCCCATTCCCCCTCTGAATGCCACACATACACAATCCATGTCTCAATTGTCTCAAGGCTTAAAAATCCTTTTTTAACCTGTCTCCTCCCCTTCATCTACACTGATTGAAGTGGATTTCAATAGTTTTAATGAGGATGTTGATACATAAATCCATAAGAGTGTGGCTCTGTCCTCTCTCACCGACTCATAACATCACTGCAGTAAAAGATCCAGTCTTGAAAGTGTGTGTGTGTGTGTGTGTGTGTGTGTGTGTGTGTGTGTGTGTGTGTGTGTGTGTGTGTGTGTGTGTGTGTGTGTGTGTATGCACATGAGAGGGATAACCTCAGATATACTATACATCTTGTGTGACATTTGTTCCAACAAAGTAGCATACAAAAAAAGTGAAGAACTGAATAGCGTTTGACAGGTTCCATACTGCAGCAAACACCTGAGCATCCTGATCACCAAGGCTTGTGACAAACAAAAGCATTGACTTGACAAACAACAGAAGAGCTATGTGGAGGAGTGGGTATTTTTAAGATCTCACACACTTACTTACCTGAAGTAGAAGTTACTGGACAGGTCCACATTCTGAAAGATCCTCACGTATCTATAAGAGGAGAAATAAACAGTCCCAATCTCTTATGGTTATGACCTGCATCACTGACATAATACTGGTTGTGACTAGACAGAGTACAGCTACGACCGGAATTGACTTTTCGTAGCAGTTCAGGAGCGCATTTGAGCTAACCCTAACCCCTTTCCTAACATGAACCTAATTCTCCTAACATGCCACGTGGCTGCGTAAGTTCTCCTAACCTGCTACGAAAAAGTAACTTCTGGTCGTAGCTGTATCCCACCTAGTCAGAACCTCAAATACTAGTGGCAGGAGTTTTTCCTGTCGCATCACCACAGTCACATGACCGGAGTTGTCAGGTCACATAGGAAACAGTCCTAGTCTTTGAGATATAACATCATACATGTTACTTTCTCATCTCAATGAAAAGGGGAGACAAGAAAATGTCATAATCATTTGCTGTGCACGGCAGGTTATTTAGACCCAGTGATCCTTAGCTGGTCACACTGTGAAGCCGTCACACTGTGTGTGTAAACAGAGAGAAACAAGTGAGAGAAAGAGGAAAGTGGAAGGAAAGGAGAAAATCTCCAGTGGGGTGTGAGATGTTGGGTATATAACGGTTGACCTACTGTACCTGGCCTCGTCAGGATGTGTCACCCTCACTGAGTCGTTGGGGATGTAGATCATGTTAGTATCCTCTATCTTGTATATGGAGTGACCACCAATGTCGGCCATCTTCCTCCGCTTGGTGATCAACACGAGGTAATAACCCTCAAGGAATCGGACAAAGCCTGCAAGACCAGGACAATGAATACACATGAACAGCACACATAAGATTAGTATTACTATAGGACACCTCAAACCACCCAGATAACATTTTCATACATCTATGTACAATATCTATTCTCATCTCAACAATCAAATGAGTGCCTATCTATGTATGTATGTGTGTGTCTTCATGATAGATGAGACCACTTGTTTTTCACGCTGCATGACCACAACACACTCACAGTCTGTTCATCTGTCTTACATCCTTCATTATCACCTTCAAAATCTTTATTTTAAATTATATATATATATTTTCAATTACAAAATAATATGCTTTCAGTCCTGGAATGTGTATTCACTACTGTAATACACAGAGATATACTGCTTCACGGAAAAGCAGAATAGATGTTCTCTGAGAGCATATTATTGTTTGTCAATCATATTAGTCAGGCTGTTTTCATATGATCTCCTCTTGGAGGTCATGGACCGCTAGAAACACAGACCACAAGCGCCATGTCGCTTGGACCAGGGATTCCCAAACTCGGTCCTGGGCCCCCACTCCCATTTACGTTAATGGGAGGGGATGAGACTATAGGCAAATCTACAGGTTACGCATCCTCCTGGGGGAAATAACCTACTGGGGATAGATGAGAGAAACATCCCTAGAAACAGCATAGGATAAATTCATTTGGATAAATGATATTAAGCATAAATGGTTTGAGGATTGGGGATGAGAGAATGGACATTTTGTACCTCCAAATGATACCCTTACCCATTTTACATCATCAGAACCACCCATGTTCTTGCCGTGACACATTGACATTCAATTTCCCTGCTTTGTCTGGGTCGGTGTGAGCGATTTCCTAGATCAGTGGTTCCCAAATTGAACTCAGTCCGGCTTTCAACTTACTCTTGAAAGTTGTAATAGTAGAATGCAAAAGGTGTCATTTAGAAATTGGGCAGTGCATCATCAGTTCCTCTTGTCATGTCAGTCATCGCAAACCGTAGAGAGCTATTTGTCCAATGCTGGAAGGTGTGACATTAGTGCTAGTACGAACTCGGACACAGGCACAGAGAAAAACAACAGATAGAGGTAAGGGTAAATCCAGAATATTTACTTAAGGTCTTCATAGCAAAACAACAAAGCAAGGGCCCACGAGAACACTGAACAAAACATGAGACTTGAGCAACTGGCCCAGTCCACAGTGGAACCTAAATAGTCATCCAGCAGGTGATCCCAATAAGCCCAATCAGGGTCACCAGGATACTAGAAGTAACCCAAGGGTGTTCTCCAGTGGCAACCTGGGGGGGGGGGCTGAGTGAAAAGGTTTGAGAACTCCTGTTCTAGATCACCATCCAGCTCAATACAGATGACTTCCAAGAAATGTTTCTCTGTAGGCCATGCCATGTTACCTACGTAGCCAATTGCAGTGATCGTCAATTTCAGATAGAAAAATAGATTGGGTGTCTGTGGGTGTGAATGTTTAAACCTTAAACCACATTAGTGCTGAACGATTAACTGAAAAGTTGGTTATTTTTCAGTTTTTAAAACAACTTATTGACCGATGTCAGTTCAATTATTTGAATTCCAATTCTCAATGCTAGTATCTCTAGTTTCTCTAGAGATAAATCAGATCATGTGCGAATTGTGCGATGTAGTAGGGAGTTGTAGTGTCCAACAGACCAATGTTCTACATAATTATCACGTTTTCAGCGCTAAACTAACTACAATGACCATAATCCATTGTACACCTGTTTCTTTTAGCCTGCGACATATAGGTATGAAAATGCCTGATCAAAAGGGATAGGCCTACTTTGAGAGCAATTGCTTCGAGGTATCCATGGAGGGCCTAGTCTCTGCTGGTTTTTCCTTTCATTTCAGACCTAGACAACCAGGTGAAGGGAATTCCTTACTAATTAATGACCTCATCAATCAAGTACAAGGGAGGAGCAAAACTCTGCAGACACTAGGCCCTCCGTGGAGTTTGACACATATGATCTAAGTGATTGTTGGTATTTATGAGTATGCCTTATTTAATTTGAAGAACTATTAAAATAGTGATTTTCTCAGACAGCATAGGCAACAGCTTTATAGAGAGGAGAAAATAACTTGGAATGAATTAATAAAATCTAATTAAACAAATGTAATATACACAACAACTGAAGTATTTTATTTAAAAGTAAAGTAATGTGAATAAATGGTTAATAAGTCAGAAGCAGTAATGGGCAGTCACTACCACCATGGGACTTTCCTTACTTGTTTTATTCTGTGTAGTTACAGAATTCAATCCACATAATGAAACCGAATTATATTTTTTTATAATCGAACTGAGACTACCTCAAAATGCAGTAGTCGCTCAGCCCTATACTAAATTAAAATCGCAGTTATCAAAAAACATTATTTTCCGTGTTATAGCCTAACTAGACAATAGGCTATAAAAGCCTGGGGAAAGTTGTGTAATTTAAAATAAAACCAGAGAGGAACTTTAGGCTTCTTTGGGGAATTTGCGAGGCGTGCAAAGACATATTTTTCTGCCTGGCCCCTCCCTCCCCTCTCTCCCTTGCGCTAGCTTGTGTGGGGCGTATTCATTATTCTTTGTGAGATACAGCATTCCATTGAGAGATACAGCTTTTGATTGCCGATAGATAGAACCATGCACTAGGCCTGACTGTCTGCCTGGTGGCCGACCTGCATACTGTGCACCTCCCCTCTCTCTCCGCGTCCCTGGATCGCTATGAATGTGCTTATTTTCTCAGAAGTACGGCAACTAATAAGTCTCCTCCGTTTCAAAAACACTGAAGTTTAGGAGTCGATCCCTAGCGAAATCAAATCTTGACACTCAGAAATGGGAGTCGACACCGGGCGTCGACGTGCAAAACGTAAAGGCAGTAGCGGTTATAGCTTGTAAGGCTCCCTGGGCGAACCCCCCTTTCAGCGCCCCACCCGGCAACAACAACAACAAAAAAGCACCATTCTGCACTAACTAATTTTTATTCAGACATTTGGAAAAACACAAATAAATATTCATAACATTTAAAACTATATAAATACACTGCTCAAAAAAATAAAGGGAACACTTAAACAACACAATGTAACTCCAAGTCAATCACACTTCTGTGAAATCAAACTGTCCACTTAGGAAGCAACACTGATTGACAATAAATTTCACATGCTGTTGTGCAAATGGAATAGACAAAAGGTGGAAATTATAGGCAATTAGCAAGACACCCCCCAAAACAGGAGTGATTCTCCAGGTGGTGACCACAGACCACTTCTCAGTTCCTATGCTTCCTGGCTCATGTTTTGGTCACTTTCGAATGCTGGCGGTGCTCTCACTCTAGTGGTAGCATGAGACGGAGTCTACAACCCACACAAGTGGCTCAGGTAGTGCAGTTCATCCAGGATGGCACATCAATGCGAACTGAGCGCACCTAAATAGCAGCATCCCTCACCCCCATATAGTTTTAATGTAAAAAACGATAAGGTATCATGGGCAGAGGTGGCCTGCACCCTGGCTTACATGCACTTCACCTGTGTGTGTGTGTGTGTGTGTATAATGAAGCTGCCAGTTGAGGACTTGTGAGGCGTCTGTTTCTTTAACTAGACATTAACGTACTTGTCTTCTTGCTCAGTTGTGCACCGGGGCCGCCCACTCCTCTTTCTATTCTGGTTAGAGACAGTTTGCGCTGTTCTGTGAAGGGAGTAGTACACAGCGTTGTATGAGATTTTCAGTTTCTTGACAATTTCTCCCATGGAATAGCCTTAATTTCTCAGAACAAGAATAGACTGACAAGTTTCAGAAGAAAGTTATTTGTTTCTGGCCATTTTGAGCCCGTAATCGAACCCACAAATGCTGATTCTCCAGATACTCAACGAGTCTAAAGAAGGACAGTTTTATTGCTTCTTCAAATCAGCACAACAGTTTTCAGCTCTGCTAACATAATTGCAAAAGGGGTTTCTAATGATCAATTAGCCTTTTAAAATTATAAACTTGGATTAGCTAACACAACGTGCCATTGGAACACAGGAGTGATGGTTGCTGATAAATGGGCCTCTACGCCTATGTATATATCCATTAAAAATCAGCCGTTTCCAGCAACAATAGTAATTTACAACATTAACAATGTCTACACTGTAATTCTGATCAATTTTATGTTATTTTAAAATGGACAAAAAATGTGCTTTTCTTTCAAAACAAGGACATTTCTAAGTGACCCCAAACTTTTGAACGGCAGTGTGTGTGTGTGTGTGTGTGTGTGTGTGTGTGTGTGCATACACACACACACACACACCGCCTTTGGAAAGTATTCAGACCCAATGACTTTGTACACATTTTAATACATTACAGTCTTATTATAGATTAGATTAAAATAGATTAAATAAAGAAAAATAGTCAATCTTCACACAATACCCCATAATGACAACCCAAAAAAAGGGTTGTCCAAAATTGTAAAAATTTATAAAAACTGACAACATATTTACATAAGTATACAGACCTTTTGCTATGAGACTCAAAATTGAGCTCAGGTGCATCCTGTTACCATTGATTGGACATGATTTGGAAGGCACACACCTGTCTATATAAAGGACCCACAGTTGACGGTACATGTCAGAGCAAAGAACAAGCCATGAGTTCGAAGGAATTGTCCGTAGAGCTCCGAGACAGGATTGTGTTGAGGCACAGATCTGGGGAAGGGTACACAAACATGTTTGCAACATTGGAGGTCCCCAAGAACACAGTGGCCTCCATCATTCTTAAATGGAAGAAGTTTGGAACCACCAAGAATCTTCCAAGAGCTGGCCGCCTGGCCAAACAGCAATCCGGGGAGAAGGGCCTTGGTCAAGGAGATGACAGAGCTCTAGAAGCACTCCACCAATCAAGCCTTTATGGTAGAGTGGCCAGACGGAAGCCACTCCTCAGTAAAAGGCACATGACAGTGCACTTGGAGTTTGACAAAGGGCACTTAAATTCTCTCAAACCATGAGAAACAAGATTCTCTGGTCTGATGAAACCAAGATGGAACTCTTTGACCTGAATGCCAAGCCTCACGTCTGGAGGAAACCTGGCACCATGCCTACGGTGAAGCATGGTGGTGGCAGCATCATGCTGTGGGGATGTTTCTCAGTGGCAGGGACTGATAGACCAGTCAGGATCGAGGGAAAGATGAACGGAGCAAAATACAGAGATCCTTGATGAAAACCTGCTCCAGAGCGCTGAGGACCTCCGACTGGAGAGAAGGTTCAGCTTCCAACAGGACAATGACCCTAAGCACACAGCCAAGACAACGCAGGAGTGGCTTTAAGTGACAGAGCTTGAGAGGATCTGCAGAGTAGAATAGGAGAAACTCCCCAAATACATGTGCCAAGCTAATTGCGTCATACCCAAGAAGACTCGAGGCTTTAATCGCTGCCAAAGTTGCTTCAACAAAGTACTGAGTAAAGGGTCTGAATACTTATGTAAATGTGATATTTCAGTTCTTTATTTTTAATAAATTAGCAAAAATGTCTAAAAAACAGTTTTTGCTTTGTCATTATGGGTTATTGTGTGTAGTTTGGTGAGAGAGAAAAAATGGTTGGAATTTTAGAATAAGGCTGTAACCTAACAAAATGTGGGACAAGTCAAGGGGTCTGAATACTTTCCGAAGGTACTGTAAAGTGTATGCCTGTGCGTCCTTGCTTGCGCACATCTGTTTGTTGTTCTCCCCTAAACTGTATGTAGATCAGGGCTGATGGGGGATGAATGGCATTCACACTACTGTCAGACCTATTACCTGTTGGTATAATTCTACAAACACACTGGCCCGGAGACAGTTGGAACAAGGCACCATGATTAAAGCCTCACAACATTGTCTGTTCAAACTACTGAATGTCATCTGACTCAGCCTCCAAGTAAATGGGTTTGTGTGCGTGTGCGTGTTCGTGTGCGTGTGTGTACAGAAACGAGACAGAAGGATAATAAGGCTGTGTGACGCTCCCCTCTCAGGATCCCTTCTTCCCTCTGTTCAGTGTGAACTTGATCTCAAAGCTTGACATTTCTACTAGCAAGAGCATCACAACTCCACATTAGCAACCATTTCACCTTGAGATGCTTCATTCTTCCAGGCATTAAGACTAAATACATCTCTCAGGTTCAGACACTGAAATTACCAATTAAGTAACAAAATTTGGGTTTCAAGAGAAAAATGTGGGGAAATGGTCTAGCGGGAAGTTGGTTATTGTCAAACTTCAAGTGGCCACTGAAGGCCTTGAGAGATCAGGTAGTGTCACGTGCTTATGAGAGTAGAAACAGGTATAGAGACTAAGGCCAGAAATACATCTGAATGGGGTTGGATTACGCTTTTAAGTCTTTATTTGATCAATTAAGTAAACCAAAACAAGTGACTGCATTGATTAGCTTCTTGTAAAAAATATTTAAAAAATAGCCTGCTAGGAGCACTAACTCTATAATATCTCTGAACCCTCCAAAAGCTGGTTTCCACAGCAACACAGGGACAGAAAACACACTTTCTGCCCTTAATGACTGCTTCAGGATCAACTCTCCTTACCACAGTCCTACTAGCCTACACATCTCAGCCAAAACCCTCATGTGCAGTACTCACTAGACAAGACATGCCGACAGGCTCATGGCCGTTCCTATGGCAACTGGTAGAGGAGAAGAAGTTGTGAGGACTGAGGGTCCAAGGAGGACTATCTTACCCACAATGCCATAGGCTGACACAGCTCGGGACAGACCTGAGGAGCCCTTCTGGCCCATCTTGGTGCGGTTGCCCAGATCCAGACGTCCCAGGAGCTCCCTCACCTCCTGCTGGTTGTAGACATGCTGGGGACAAGAGGGATGTATTGTTAATAGTGGGCTTCTGGATTCTTTAAAACTGAGCTTCTGGCTGAGACAGGTGCAAGCAGTAGAAACAGTACATCCCATAGACATCTTGGGACTAAGCCCCGGCTTTTGTCAATATTTGTTTTTCTGTGCTGCCGTTTGGATTTCAGAACACTGAAAAACATTTATAATATTAATTCTGCTGTAATCACAACATAACGTGGCAGACAGTATGTCCATTCCTTCTGCAGAGAACAGAACAGTACATACTGTACCAGTGGAGGCTCCTCAGTGGAGGAAGGGGAGGACCATCCTCAGTGAATTTCATAAAAATATAAAGTGAAACATTAAAAATAAGTTACGCTTTTTAGATAAAACTACACTAACTACATTCACATCACCAAAAAATGTATTAGAACACACTGTTTTTCAAAGAAGATCTACAATAGCCTCAGCAGCACTCTGTAGGGTAGTACCATGGTATAGCCGGAGGACAGCTAGCTTCTGTCCTCCTCTTTGTACATTGACAAAACCTAGGAGGCTCGTGGTTCTCACCCCCTTCCACAGACTTACACTGTAATTATGACAACTTCCAGAGGACGTCCTCTAACCTATCAGAGCTCTTGCAGCATGAACTGAAATGTTGTCCACCCAATCAGAGAATTAATTTAGTACTGAAAGCATAAGCTACAGCTCGCTAGCACTGCAGTACATCAAATGTGGCAAGTTTATTTAATTTTTTATTTCACCAGGTAGGCTAGTTGAGAACAAGTTCTCATTTGCAACTGCGACCTGGCCAAGATAAAGCATAGCAGTGTGAACAGACAACAACACAGAGTTACACATGGAATAAACAATAAACAAGTCAATAACATAGTAGAAGAAAAAAAAAAGAATCTATATACAATGTGTGCAAAAGGCATGAGGAGGTAGGCAATAAATAGGCCATAGGAGCGAATAATTACAATTTAGCAGATTAACACTGGAGTGATAAATCATCAGCTGATCATGTGCAAGTAGAGATACTGGTGTGCAAAAGAGCAGAAAATTAAATAAATAAAAACAGTATGGGGTGAGGTAGGTAAATTGGGTGGGCTATATACCGATGGACTATGTACAGTTGCAGCGATCGGTTAGCTGCTCAGATAGCAGATGTTTCAAGTTGTTGAGGGAGATAAAAGTCTCCAACTTCAGAGATTTTTGCAATTCGTTCCAGTCGCAGGCAGCAGAGAACTGGAAGGCGGCCAAATGAGGTTTTGGCTTTAGGGATGATCAGTGAGATACACCTGCTGGAGCGCGTGCTACGGGTGGGTGTTACCATCGTGACCAGTGAACTGAGATAAGGCGGCACTTTACCTAGCATAGCCTTGTAGATGACCTGGAGCCAGTGGGTCTGACGATGAACATGTAGCGAGGGCCAGCCGACTAGAGCATACAGGTCGCAGTGGTGGGTGGTATAAGGTGCTTTAGTAACAAAACAGGGCCAGAAGTATACAGAATGGTGTCGTCTGCGTAGAGGTGGATCAGGGAATCGCCCGCAGCAAGAGCAGCATCATTGATATATACAGAGAAAAGAGTCGGCCCGAGAATTGAACCCTGTGGTACCCCCATAGAGACTGCCAGAGGACCGGACAACATGCCCTCCGATTTGACACACTGAACTCTGTCTGCAAAGTAGTTGGTGAACCAGGCAAGGCAGTCATTCGAAAATCCGAGGCTACTGAGTCTGCCGATAAGAATGTGGTGATTGACAGAGTCGAAAGGTGCACCCGTGAAAGGTGCACCCACCCGTGCACCCACCCGTGCACCCGTGAGGTGCACCCGTGACCGGCTCGGAAACCGGATTGCACAGCGGAGAAGGTACGGTGGGATTCGAGATGGTCAGTAATCTGTTTGTTGACTTGGCTTTCGAAGACCTTAGATAGGCAGGGCAGGATGGATATAGGTCTGTAACAGTTTGGGTCCAGGGTGTCTCCCCCTTTGAAGAGGGGGATGACCGCGGCAGCTTTCCAATCCTTGGGGATCTCAGATGATATGAAGGACAAGTTGAACAGGCTGGTAATAGGGGGTGCGACAATGGCGGCGGACAGTTTCAGAAATAGAGGGTCCAGATTGTCAAGCCCAGCTGATTTGTATGGGTCCAGGTTTTGCAGCTCTTTCAGAACATCTGCTATCTGGATTTGAGTAAAGGAGAAGCTGGGGAGGCTTGGGCGAGTAGCAACGGGGGGGGTGGGGGGGGGGGGCGGAGCAGTTGGCCAAGGTTGGAGTAGCCAGGAGGAAGGCATGGCCAGCCGTTGAGAAATGCTTGTTGAAGTTTTCGATTATCACGGATTTATCGGTGGTGACCGTGTAACCTAGCCTCAGTGCAGTGGGCAGCTGGGAGGAGGTGCTCTTGTTCTCCATGGACTTTACAGTGTCCCAGAATTTTTTGAAGTTAGAGCTACACGATGCAAATTTCTGCTTGAAAAAGCTGGCCTTTGCTTTCCTGACTGACTGCGTGTATTGGTTCCTGACTTCCCTGAACAGTTGCATATCGCGGGGACTCTTCGATGTTATTGCTGTTCGCCACAGGATGTTTTTGTGCTGGCCGAGGGCAGTCAGGTCTGGAGTGAACCAAGGGCTATATCTGTTCTTAGTTCTGCATTTTCTGAATGGAGCATGCTTGTCTAAGATGGTGAGGAAGTAACTTTTAAAGAATGACCAGGCATCCTCAACTGACGGGATGAGGTCAATATCCTTCCAGGATACCCGGGCCAGGTCGATTAGAAAGGCCTGCTCGCAGAAGTGTTTTAGGGAGCGTTTGACAGTGATGAGGGGTGGTCGTTTGACCGCGGACCCGTAGCGGATACAGGCATTGAGGCAGTGATCGCTGAGAACTTGATTGAAGACAGCAGAGGTGTATTTGGAGGGCAAGTTGGTCAGGATAATGTCTATTAGGGTGCCCATGTTTACGGATTTAGGGTTGTACATGGTGGGTTCCTTGATGATTTGTGTGAGATTGAGGGCATCTAGCTTAGATTGTAGGACTGCCGGGGTGTTAAGCATATCCCAGTTAAGGTCACCTAACAGAACAAACAAACAGAACAAAGTAGTTGACTCAAAAAGAGAGAAAGACCCATATTTGAACAGTTTGGGAAAAAAATTATTCTTTCCAAAATTAAGGAAAAGCAAGAGAGAGAGAGATATTTTGTAGTATAGTCAAATTGAAGATAGCTAGTTTAGCCTACACAAACACCCGGCTCAAACAGAGAGGGATGCTATGTTAACTAGCTGGCTATGGCTATCCAACACTGGAACTCTTCCAAGTCAAGGTAAGCTTTTGGTTTTGCTAATTTATTGCCAACGAGGCCCGCCAGTTTAACTGCTAAACTGATTGCTGCTGACTTCACTATACTGCATGATTGTAGCGGGTTTATTAACAACTTACTGCTAGCATGACAACAATGTAGGCTGTGTGAAGCGGTTAGCAGTCAATGACGGTTTGACTTGGAAAGGTTTTTTCAAAGACAGCTGATGTGTTATGCACTGGTCCACAAGCTAAGAGGTGAGAGGAGGAGAGAGCGCGTAGACAGATTTGAGAAGAAATTATATATATCTCTAGTACTGAGATGCTGTGCTTAGACCACTGCGCCACTCGGGAGCCCTCGTCAATCTTTAAAAATATATATATATCACATTTACATAAGTATTCAGACCCTTTACTCAGTACTTTGTTGAAGCAACTTTGGCAGCGATTAAAGTCTTGAGTCTTCTTGGGTATGACGCTATTAGCTTGGCACGTGTATTTGGGGAGTTTCTCCCATTCTACAGATCCTCTCAAGCTCTGTCACTTAAAGCCACTCCTGCGTTGTCTTGGCTGTGTGCTTAGGGTCATTTTCCTGTTGGAAGGTGAACCTTCTCTCCAGTCGGAGGTCCTGAGCGCTCTGGAGCAGGTTTTCATCAAGGATCTCTCTGCACTTTGCTCAGTTCATCATTCCCTCGATCCTAACTAGTCTCCCAGTCCCTGCCGCTGAGAAACATCCCCACAGCATGATGCTGCCACCACCATGCTTCACCGTAGGGATGGTGCCAGGTTTCCTCCAGACGTGAGGCTTGGCATTCAGGCCAAAGAGTTCCATCTTGGTTTTATCAGACCAGAGAACCTTGTTTCTCATGGTCTGAGTCCTTTAAGTGCCTTTTGTCAAACTCCAAGCAGGCTGTCATGTGCCTTTGACTGAGGAGTGGCTTCCATCTGGCCACTCTACCATAAAGGCCTGATTGGTGGATTGCTGCAGAGATGGTTGTCCTTCTGGAAGGTTCTCCCCTCTCCACAGAGGAACTCTGGAGCTGTGGCAGAGTGACCATCGGGTTCTTGGAAGAGTCTTAGTGGTTCCAAACTATTTCCATTTAAGAATGATGGAGGCCACTGTGTTCTTGGGGAACTTCAATGCTTCAGATATTTTTTTGTACCCATCCCCAGATCTGTGCCTCGACACAAGTCTGTCTCGGAGCTCTACGGAGAATTCCTTCGACCACTGCCTTGGTTTTTGCTCTGACATGCACTGTCAACTGTGGGACCTTATATAGACAGGTGTGTGCCTTTCCAAATCATGTCCAATCAATTCAATTTACCCCCGGTGGACTCCAATCAAGTTGTAGAAACATCTCAAGGATTATCAATGGAAACAGTATGCGCCTGAGCTCAATTTCGAGTTTCATAGCAAAGGGTCTTATGTAAATAAGGTATTTGTTTTTTATTTTTGCTAACATTTCTAAAAACCTATTTTTGCTTTGTCATTATGGGGTATTATGTGTAGATTGATGAGGAAAACATTTAATTGTATACATTTTAGAATAAGGCTGTAACGTAAAACAAAATGTGGAAAAAGTCAAGGGGTTTGAATACTTTCTGAGCTGGTTGTATGTGTCTGGTATGAAAGTGAACTGTACTTGCGTGTGATCAGGGGTGTCTATTCATTGCGCTGATTCTGTTGAAAAACGTTTCTTAAAGGAAACCGGGATAAATATACCTGAATTTGTCCAAAATAAACTTTTGGACTAATGATTACACCCTAGATCAGCTAGATGCAGGCAAGAGTCTGCAAGGTGGTATTTTGTGTCACTGTCTGTCACCTTGATTGCTCAAAATGTGTGCATCTACGTTGTAAACTTTTATTCATATGCTAGGTTATAGCAACCTCATGATGGGTATAGGGAAAATTTGAGTATCATGTAGTAGCCTAAACCTATCGCTGTTACATTGAACAGGGTGAATGGAATATGAATGACAGTCATCCAATATTCTGTAATAGAAATAAGGCCATGGTCATAATTTATTTCTTTATTTTTTAAATGTTGTAATTTTCTTTGTCACTCCAGTATCACATGAATACACATTAGGCAAATGTATAAAATTGCAAGACCATTAGCTTTAAAACTGCTAAATGTTCTTTGCACCCCATGACAAAATGAATAGAATTACAGGAAATAAGCTTTAAATCTGTAAAATTCTCTCCACCAAGAGGGGTGTGAACAGTTTGTGTCATGAACAGTGCTTGTGCCCACAGAAATAGACAGGGCACGGGTTGTTCCCCAATGCTGGGAGGGGGCCCAGAGTGAAGAAGTTTGGGAGCCCCTGATCTACAGGAACGAATGGGAGGATGATGATGGATGGAAAGGGAGCTTCCCAGTGGACACTGTACAATAATAACAAACCAATCAGAATCCTTATCATTCTGATGAGAACAAACAAATCTCCTCCACTCTCATACACCGTGGTAATGACTGACTGCAGGGGATGAGTGATAATGTACAGTAGTCTCTTAAACCTTCATCAGCCAAATCTGTCACCCATACACACTTAGGACCAGCTGACTGATTGTACAATTTTCCCTGAGGGGTGCTGTACAACAAGTGCAAAGGTCACTGCTACTGTAAAGCAGTGGTTTGACGTGCAGCAACTCACCTTATCATCAATAATCGCCAGGTCCTTGGGCTCAGTGCGGTCGATTTTCAGAACACGGTGTTTGGTTTGGGCGTGATTGCTCCCCACAAGGAAATACCTCTGTAATCAAAGAACACATGAAACATTACACAATAAAGTACATCATGGATGAAACATCGAGCCTCACTCAACAGCGGGATGAAAGCAGTGCTTTGGTCGATAGAAGATGAGAGAAAAGTACAATTTAAAACAGTGTTTAATACAAGACATGCTTTTCTTTTTCATGCAGGACTTTTCTCACTGACACAATTAAGATGCTACATGAGTCTCTTTCTTCCGACCCTTATGTGTTTCTATATTGGTGTGAGATTTGATGCGGGGACATCCAGTATGAACACGTTGATAGTACAGTCTGGAACTGAGTTAATTCTGTCCTGTTCTACCTATCATCTACACCTCTGTGTTGCTAATGTCTGAACACGAGTGAGCCAATGAAAGGGGCAGGGCTGACCTGAAACTCTTACAATGTAGTCAATGCTGGCTCTTTACAAAACGTGTTCCTCAAGCCTAGGCCGTCCTGCTGAGACCCATAGTGTTTGCGGGCTTTTGTCCCAGCCCAGCATTAACACTTCTGATGCATCAAATCAAGTTGATGATCAGATGATCAGTTGTTTTAGTATGAGGACCCATCTCTGTCGTCTTCTGAATGCAGCAGCAAGTAACTTTGTGTTTTAAAAATGTATATGTTTAGATGTTACAACGTACTCTTACCCATACTGGCATACCAGACACCACCGTAGCCCCCACAAGGCAGGAGGGCCAACGAGCTCTGGGGCCCCATGCGCCCGTCATTGAAGTCTATTTTTTTATTTTTTTTTATAAAATAGTTGACAGTAACCCTCTAAAAAGTAATTAGTACTTCAGTGAACAAATGCCGTAGTTAAGGCTACGACGGCGCCAGTGCAATGAGTGTGTTCAAAAGCACATATCAGACCGAGAGCCTAATGTTTCTTAGGTAGTCCTTTATGATTTTTTTTGTTTAGAAAACAATTTCTCTGTAGACGCTAGAACTACAGGGATGGTAAATACAGCTTAATTGCCATAGCAACATCAGGGAAACTGGGAAGAAGGGCGTTGTGCTTCAAATACAGCAGTTCTGTAACATCTTTAATTGAGCTTATCATTCACCTTAATTGCTGCCAGATTATAATCAGATTATAATATTTAGCATACAACAGTTCTCGAGGACTTACTGTTTGCAATTTCATTCATACTGGTGAACCAGCATTGGAGTTGTGCGGTTGTAATATCAACAGTCCCTTATCTCTGGTATATCTTGGCATGCATCATTCAAGACTAAATTTAAATTGTGTGCAGCGCCATGGACAAATAATGCACAATGTCTCAGGAAAGACTTTCTGGGTTGGCAATACTCAGTATAAAAAAACAGTCGGTCCCGCAACCTGGACCTACAGGGCTTGGTGAAAACATTTGCACACAAAAAAAAGGAGGACTTCAGGAGACCAGGGAAGTCTCTCAATTTGGACCTAATTTGATTTCATTTACCTTGAATATAGCAGCCCATTTGAGTAGGCTATTAGCCGCACACATACCACTGAGTTCAACAAAAAAATTGTGGCTGAATTTATCCTCAAGCCAACTACTTTTCCCCTTTATTTTGTGTAATAAAATGAAATGTAAAGTTTATTAATAGCAGCTAGATACAGTATATAGCTATAGATCGTACCCTGCATAATGAAACAACCACTAGTAAGCTATTGTTTTGAGGGTGGACTGACTTATTTGGCATTAAAGGACTGGTTTTATGCACAACAACTTCTATCCAAGCTGGGAGAGAGCGAGAGGATGACTCATGTCATGCAGGTTCAGGAAGCCTATACATATATATAATAAGTATGCTGTTGCATCGAACATTTATTATTCAAATCTGCAACGTTTGAATTTCCAACTTTAATTACTGAACAAGTATTACATCATTGCCACCAGTCAGCATTTTAAAAATGGCAGCATTGCGACATGGTGTATAGCTTCGTGAAATGTTAGGCTTAACATAAGAAAACTACGGGCAAAGAAGCCTACCAATAAACATGTATCCATTATTTAAAGCAAAGCTAAGACCTGGCACCACAGAAAGCCTATCAACGAATCGATAGGCATGCAGACACACAGACATGTCGCTATTTCAGCACCAGGGACAGCAATCGGTAATCGAGAAACTGCGTTATACCAGGGACCAGAGAAACTGCGTTATACCAGAGCCCATACTGCCATCTAGTGTTAATGTACTGTAAACAATAGGTCATAACATAAGACAATGGGCAAATGGTCTGCTAAAAATACTGTCTTTCATTTGAGATATTGAATGCAATCGTGACTAAATATCCAACACCTGGTAATAGTTTATAAATGACAGTTAAGACAGTGTAATATGGACATACCAACACTATACTTCATGTGTAAAGAAATAAGCTATGCATTATGCGCAAAACGGATGGAAGGCTTCCTCCAGCCAATGTTTGAGAGAATAATGCATTCATCAAGTCTAGGGGAAATACTGTGAAACGTACGGCTCTAGTTTCGTACAGAACCAACTTCTGCACTCCACTGATGACGGCTGCTGACAGAGGCATGGTGAAGATTTGACGAAGACCAACTTCACAGACTCGATGGACGAGACTGCCAGCTGCGTTATGTGGAGTTCACACTGGGGAAGGATATTAGAGAGATTCGAGGATGTCAACTTCAATTCAATTGACAAACAGAATACGTTACAAAGTTATAAACAAGCAATACATCTGTTGCATTAAATATGACTGCTATAAAGTGGAGACATTGTAGCTAGCTGACATTGTTACTGTCAGTTAGATAGTGCCAAACCATTGCGAGCATGGGTGTATTCATTACGGAAACCGTTACCAGTTTTAGAACCAAACAAAAGCAAATAGAGCAAACGAAACATAACGGGGAGGGACCGACCTGAATATGTCCGAGAAACCCTCGTTTGCGTTTTCCGTTTGGAGGAAACGGTTTCATGCGAAACGTTTTGCAACAGAATCGGTCTAATGATTACACCCAATGTTGGCTTTTTTGACAACATATCGCTACCATATGACTCACCAAATGTCGTTAGCTGATACGAGGCATGTTAAACTGCTCCTTAAGATGTTGTTTCAAACCATGCTCAATCAAAAACCCAATTTGACAGCACTGCTAAAGACAGAAAAGCAAACGAATTTACCATGCACCTCCCTGATCATGCGTTTGTTTCGATCAGGTGACTGTCACAAACTTCAGCTGAGACGGGTACTCATACGTTCAAAAAGGACGCGATATAAAGCGATTTAAAAGTCCTTGTACGGGCTCGGGTTACTATGGTTACGCTCGCTCAACAAAGTTGAGGTATAAGAAAATTATGTGGTTAACAGGCACATAACCATGGCTAACTTGTTTTGAGTACCTAATAAAACAGATGGCAAATTATTAAATGGTAAGTTAAATGTCATTTCAAATGTAGCTAGCTAGCTTATGTCGTTGCAGTATTATTAAACCACTCACTTGCTAGGTAGTACTAGGGGTATTCAAAATTGTGTAAACTAACGTTAGCTAACAGTTTAGAGTTTGCCTGTGACAGTTGGTTACAACAACCTTTTCAGCTGCTTGTCAGCTACTTGAAATGATAACATTCTTTCATGGCTGTTTGTCATTGCATATTTCAGAGGAAGTATCATCAAATGTTCTAGAACTCCCAGTCATGAACACTTATGTTGACAACCTCATTGAGGATGAAGCTGAGATTGAGCTTCTTCTTGCCAAACCGACTTGCTTCATCATTATTGGGAAGCCAGTGAGTTATCAATATGGTTCACACACACACACACACACACACACACACACACACACACACACACACACACACACACACACACACACACACACACACACACACACTGACCTACTGTATTGTTATTCTATACAGGGGGTTGGCAAATCTACTCTTGCCACAAAATTAGCCCAGTCCTGGAAGTGTGTCTTGATTGATGGTAAATATTCCCTATCTATCTCAACCTGTTTTTCTGTTCCTAATATCATGCCCTGTTCTCTTTTTCTGTATCTGAGCACGTCTTTATACATTCATTTCAGACACAGAATTGCTCAACCAACACATCAATGATCAAAGAGCGCAAGGAGTAGAGGTGAGTTGCCACTGTGCAGCCTCAATATTCTGTATAGTAGCAGATTTACATGAATGACTGTTCAACTACCCATCTTATGGTTTCAGCTTCTCGAGATTCTGAATGAAGGGAAAAGTATCTCAGAAGAGATGGTGGTCCAGCTGATTCTGGACAGGCTCAAGTCACCAGAGGTCGAGCACTACGGTAATTCAACTCATTTTGCTAGCCTAATCGACATTGCTTTCGTTGTTCCTTAATCCCTAACTACATTATACTCACTAGATTCAACACAGTGCTGCATGTTTTGTGTATGTTTGAAGTGTGTGCAGTTTCAGGAAAATGACAGTATTGTGTTGTATGGCAGGTTATGTGCTGAGCTGCTTGCCCTCCATGTCAGAGGAGTACCTGAAGATACTGGAGCAGATTGAGTTCATCAAGAACCTGAGACTGGCGCCCGATTTTATCATAAACATCAAGGTTATCTTCTTCTCCCTTGAGTTAGTTTACTGTGCCTTGTGCTGAATTAACAAGACACAACCAAACTTTTACAGCTAGTTACACCCATTACACTACACTACACCATTGACCGTGAAATAACAGTAAAATCCTGAAACTGTCCTTGGCCTGAAGTATCCTCATTGTGTTGAACTTTTCTATCCACTTATTCTATTGAGCTGTTCCATCCCCAGTGTGCGGACAGGGACCTGATCCACCGCCTGGCGGGCCAGAGGCAGCACCCCCAGACAGGCAGGGTGTTCCTCAGGGAGCAGTGGGACACTGTGAAGAAAGAGACCACCAAGAAAAGGAATGAGATAGACGAGGATGAGGGGGAAGAGGAGGAAGGGGAGCTGGAGGAGGCAGAGGAGGTGCAACCAATCATGAACAGATTGATACTATCCTCATTGGAGATGTTGTTATACTCTATTCTATGTGATTTGTTTGTTTGTTTACTTAGTCGGTTGCTTATTTGTTGATCAGGTGGAGGAGCGCGAGCTGCAGAAGGACATGATTACCCAGCTGGTGCGAGCGCAGGAAAACTTCCCAGAGAACGCCTACCGCAGGGTTCTCCTGTATAAAGACACCATTCTCAGACCTCTAGAGGTGAGCGCACTGAGGCCTGAAGAAGACACACCTAAAATGGCTGCCAATTCCTGACAACAACTCCATTCACTTTGTATACTCATCATCAAGTGTTCTAACTTGATCAGTGATAGAGATGTAGTGTATTACTAGATGGACACAGTTCTCTGTTCTGATTAACTGTCATGGCTACCGACATGCTGTTTGACATGCTGTTTGTTTCCAGGACTACATGGCAGACCATGCTTCCCTGCACCTGTTTGAGCTGGATGGGAATAAAAACCCTGAGGAACTGTTCATGGTGGGATCAGAGGGGGTTCTTGGAAAGAGGGGTTCCCTTTCTGAGGGAATAAGCAACGCAACCCGTAGCCCTCTGTCAATACATTAGTCACATTGAAAACCCTTGAGTTGGCTGCAATTTCATTATCCATTCTACAACTAACCACAGTGACTGTCCCGTAGGTAAAGACTGACTTCTGTGTTTTAATTGCTGGTTGACGAGCTGGTTATTTATGGTTTTGTCCCTGGTGTAGTCAGTGCTCTTCCGTCTGGAGTCCATGGCAGTGAGGAGGGTTGCTGTCCCCCTTCGGCTGCTCCAGATCGACGAGGAAGAGCTGCCTGATGAGATTGACACGGTCAGACATGCTACTGCCTCTCGCTTATGCTACTGTTTGTGTGGAAAACCCTAAACTCAGATCTATTATTGTAAGATTAGTCAATGGTCCTTGAGCAGCAAGGAATGTAGCTAGCTAGCACAATGTTAACAGGTCATGGTAGCCCAATGCTATGGGATAGTAACTGCCATTGACTGTCTGTGCTGATGTCCTCTCTCAGGAGGAGCTGTTGCGGACCATGTCCTCCTCTAAGACAGTGGCCCCTGGGTTCAGGTGGAGGAGGAGTCGTTGGTGTAGAGCCTGCCCTGTGGCCCTGAAGGAAGGAAAGATCATCAAGGGCAAGCCCGAGTTCTCTGTGGGGTGAGTGAGTGAGTGAGTGAGTGAGTGAGTGAGTGAGTGAGAGTAGGTGTGTGTCTCTCTGTTGCTTGTGTCTACACATTCCAGCCATTAACTCTCCTTCCCCGCTCCCCTTCAGGTTCATGGACAAAATCTACATCCTGTCGTCCCAGGAGGCCGTGGGGAAGTTCATGCTGAACCCGCGACGGTACCTCCTGCCGCCTATGCCGCGGCCGCCCTGCAAGGTGTCTGTGATCGGGCCTCCATGTGCAGGCAAGAGCACGCTGTGCGCCCTACTGGCCCAGCACTACGGAGCAGAGGTGGTGGACATGGAGGTCTTGATGAAGCCAGTCATCACCAAGGTCAAACAGGACATGCTGGAGAAGGTCAAGAGAGACTCCACCCTCATGGCTATCGAGAGGGTCAAGGTCAAAATGGAACTGGACGCCACCCACGGTTCCAGTGAGTGATGGGATGATTATGGTGGTGATGATGATGATTGCATGGTGAAAAAGTGTATCAATCCTTTGCTCGGTTTCTTGTGTTGTCACCTGAAGCATTTATAGTATGAGCATTTAGTAAAATGTAATAAAATGTGGATTTCCTGCAGTAAACATGAGATCCAACATCAGTGAGGAGGAGTCTGATGACAATGATTCAGGTGAGTAAATCAGACTCTAACCAACAAGCAGGTAAGTGCTGCCTAATAGACATACACATTTACTGGTGATTCTGATGTCATCCCACAGCGACATCTACAACCCTCTCCTCGAGTGAACAGACTGAGGAAGGTGAGCAACACAACCATACAGTCCCACTACATGTCAGTTTCTCTGTTTGACTGTCTGCTGAGGTGTCGTTGTTGTTGTTGTTGCTGCTGCTGCTGGGATACAGTGATGATGGAGGTGACAGAGGAGCACCCAGATGTACAGGCCATCGTGGAGGAGGCTTTAAAGGAGGCGGAGCAGGTTGTAACCCCGCCCTCTCTGGACCTGTATGCAGAGGTGCTGGAGAATCACATCAGAGAGGTTTGTCTGAAGTCAAGTCAAGTAAATTACCGTGAAGATTAAATAGTTGAACGTGTGCACAGTATCTTTCCAAATTGAAAATGCTATGCCTTGTGGAATGGCATTGATGTTCTTTTATCAAATGAGTATTCCAGATTGAGATGGCTGATGCAGACTCAGAGATCAAGAGAGGGTGGGTGCTGGACAACTTTCCCAGGAACAGGTCCCAGTTGGCCACCATTCAGGATCTCCACGATGGGATCATGCCCGATATCCTGTTCTGCCTGAAAGACAACGATGGGGAAGGTGGGAGAAACTACAACTCACAACTACAAATACTACCATAGTAATGCCTTTGTATTATTCATCTGAAGACTACCATATTTGTAGTTCTATACAAATGGAGAATATTTCTGTTGCAGGTAGGGTAGTATTGAAGAGGGTGTATGAACAGAACAGGGAGGAGGTTGACAAGGTAATCAAGAGGCTTGAAGAACAGCAGAAACAGAAGGCCCAGGAGGCTCAAGATTCCTTGTGAGTAGAGCTAAAATGGAGGGGGAATGATGTGTTGGTCCTCTGCATCGTTGAAGCCAACATGGATGGTTGGGTTAACCAGTTTCATCTTGCTGTATGTGTGTTTGTGGCCTTCTGTAGAAACCGTATGCAGCAGGACCCAGAGGAGGATCCTAAGCCAACAGATCCTCAGGCCAAACTAGAGGCAGTGCAGGAGGAGGTGGAGGGTACTGTTCCATTTTAACTAAATGTTGTCATTCTCGATCTCGATCCTCAAAAACATGACTTACTGGTAAATCAAATCAAATTTTATTTGTCACATACACATGGTTAGCAGATGTTAATGCGAGTGTAGCGAAATGCTTGTGCTTCTAGTTCCGACAATGCAGTAATAACCAACGAGTAATCTAACCTAACAATTCCACAACTACTACCTTATACACACAAGTGTAAAGGGATAAAGAATATGTACATAAAAATATATGAATGAGTGATGGTACAGAACGGCATAGGCAAGATGCAGTAGATGGTATCGAATACAGTATATACATATGAGATGAGTAATGTAGGGTATGTAAACATAAAAGTGGCATAGTTTAAAGTGGCTAGTGATACATGTATTACATAAAGATGGCAAGATGCAGTAGATGATATAGAGTACAGTATATACATATACATTATATTAAGTGGCAGTGTTTAAAGTGGCTAGTGATACATTTTTGATCAATTTCCATCAATTTCCATTATTAAAGTGAGCTGGAGTTGAGTCAGTATGTTGGCAGCAGCCACTCAATGTTAGTGGTGGCTGTTTAACAGTCTGATGGCCTTGAGATAGAAGTTGTTTTTCAGTCTCTCTGTCCCTGCTTTGATGCACCTGTACTGACCTCGCCTTCTGGATGATAGCGGGGTGAACAGGCAGTGGCTCGGGTGGTTGTTGTCCTTGATGATCTTTATGGCCTTCCTGTGACATCGGGTGGTGTAGGTGTCCTGGAGGGCAGGTAGTTTGCCCCCAGTGATGCATTGTGCAGACCTCACTACCCTCTGGAGAGCCTTATGGTTGTGGGCGGAGCAGTTGCCGTACCAGGCGGTGATACAGTCCGACAGGATGCTCTCGATTGTGCATCTGTAGAAGTTTGTGAGTGCTTTTGGTGCCTTCTACGATCACAGCTTTTGTATACTCATATCTATCTTCATTGTATCCTCTTAATTTGCTTTGCAGAAGGCTCTGCCAAATCTGATGCAGATGATGTTGACAAAAGCCCACCTACCGTCAGCATAAAAGGTGGAGGTAAGACTGAGCAATGACCATCTGAGCAATGTGAAAACATTGTTATTGTTTTGTTTTGTGATATGATGATGATGATGATTATTATTATTATATCTCTGATGTAAAGTGCCACCTGCCTCCATCCATCTCTCTCTCTTTCTCTCTTTCTTTCTTCAGAGGTGACTCTGCCTGCAGTGTGGAAGAGAGGCTATCCAGACGGTCCAGAGATGAACCCATTCAAGCTGCAGCTGAAGCAGTTTGTGATCGACTGGGAGAGCATGGAGTCCTCTATCACAGGCAGCTACAATGTACTGGAGACCTCTGGCAAGAGCCCTGAGGACCTGGTCCAGGAGATGGTCTTCCACATGGAGAGTGAGTTTTCGGCTTAGGGTGTTTGTGTAGGTGGAGGGGGTGGGGGGCTCAGGGTGTGTACATGTATGTTTTTTGTGCTGGTAAAAGAGAGTATGTCAGGGTACTAAGAGTATGGCAGTGTTTGAGGTTGAGTTACTATACTGGCTTGGTCAAATAGTGTGGCAGAGGACAGAGTTATAAGGCACCTTCAGAATGTATTCATAGTCCTTGACTTATTCCACATTTTGTTGTGTTAGAGTCTGAATGCAAAATTAATAAAAAATTATATATTCTCACCTATACGTCACATAGTTCTCAGAATCACACAATATCCCATAATGACAAAGTGAAAACATTTAGAAATGTTTGCAAATGTATTGAAAATTAAATATCTCATTTACGTAAGTATTCAAACCGCTGAGTCAATACTTTGTAGAAGCACCTTTGGCTGCGATTACAGCTGTGAGTCTTTCTGGGTAAGTCTCTAATAGCTTTCCACACCAGGATTGTGCAACATGTGCCCATTATGCTTTTCAAAATTCTTCAAGCTCAGTCAAATTGGTTGTTGATCATTGCTAGACAACCATTTTCAGGTTTTGCCATAGATTTTCAAGTAGATTTAAATCAAAACTGTAACTCATCCACTCAGGAACATTCACTGTCTTCTTGGTTAGCAACACCAGTGTAGATTTGGCCTTGTGTTTTAAGTTATTGTCACGATCGTGTGGGGGAGAGACGGACCAAAACGCAGCATTTGGAAAATAAGCCATCTTCCTTTTATTTTCAAGAAGGAAAAACGAAACAAAACACTTACAAACTAACCAAAACAATAAACGACCGTGAAGCTAATAAACGTAGTGCACATATACAGGCTACAAACGTTCAGACATAGACAATTACCCACAACAAACTAAAGCCTATGGCTACCTTAAATATGGCTCCCAATCAGAGACAACAGAAATCAGCTGTCTCTAATTGGGAACCCATTCAGGCAACCATAGACTTTCCTAGACAACTACACCCAACATAGACACAGCTAGACACATTCACTCAACACAAACACATACGCTACACCCAACACCCCCTTTACCATATAACCACCCAAAACCGACAAAACACAAAACATTCCCCCATGTCACACCCTGACCTAACTAAAATAATAAAGAAAACAAAGAATACTAAGGCCAGGGCGTGACAGTTATTGTCCTGCTGAAAGTTGAATTAATCTCCCAGTGTCTGGTGGAAAGCAGACTAAACCAGGTTTCCTTTTTTTCCTTTTTTTTTTATCCCCTTTTCTCCCCAATTTTCGTGGTATCCAATCGCTAGTAATTACTATCTTGTCTCATCGCTACAACTCCCGCACGGGCTCGGGAGAGACGAAGGTCGAAAGCTATGCGTCCTCCGAGGCACAACCCAACCAAGCCGCACTGCTTCTTTAACACAGCGCGCCTCCAACCCGGAAGCCAGCCGCACCAATGTGTCGGAGGAAACACCGTGCACCTGGCCCCCTTGGTTAGCGCGCACTGCTCCCAGCCCGCCACAGGAGTCGCTGGAGCGCGATGAGACAAGGAAATCCCTACCGGCCAAACCCTCCCTAACCCGGACGACGCTAGCCCAATTGTGCGTCGCCCCACGGACCTCCCGGTCGCGGCCGGCTGCGACAGAGCCTGGGGGCGAACCCAGAGACTCTGGTGGCGCAGTTAGCACTGCGATGCAGTGCCCTAGACCACTGCGCCACCCGGGAGGCTAAACCAGGTTTCCTCAAGGATTTTTCCTGTGTTTAACGATTACAAGCATAGCCATAACATGATGCAGTCACCACTATGCTTGAAAATATGGAGAGTAGTACTCAGTAATGTGTTGTATTAGATTTGCCCTGAATATAACATTTTGTATTCAACACAAAAAGTTAATTGCTTTGCCACATGTTTTGCAGTTTTACTTTAATGCCTTGTTGCAAACAGGATGAATGTTTTGGAATATTTGTATTCTGTACAGCCTTCCTTCTTTTCACTCTGTCAGTTAGGTTAGTATTGTGGAATAGTTTCCTTCCTCTTCAGCAACTGAGTTAGGAATGACACCTGTACCCTTGTAGTCACTGGGTGTATTGACACACCATCCAAAGTGTAATTAATAACTTCCCCATGCTCAAAGGAATATTCAAATGTCTGCTTTTTTATTTTGACCCATCTTCCAATGGGTGCCCTTCTTTGCAAAACATTGGAAAACCTCGCTGGTCCTTGTGGTTGAATCTGTGTTTGAAATTCACTGCTCGACTGAGGGACCTTACAGATAATTGTATGTGTGGGGTACAAAGATGAGGTAGTCATCTCTGTTAAACACTATTATTGCTCACAGAGTAAATCCATGCAACTTATTATGTGACTTGTTAAGCAAATGCTTACTCTTGAACTTGTTTAGGTTTGCCATAACAAAGGGGTTGAATACTTATTGACTCAAGACATTTCAGCGTTTCATTTTTTATTAATTTGTAAACATTTCGAAAAACATAATTCCACTTTGACATTATGGGGTATTGTGTGTAGGCCAGTAACAAAACATATAGGCTGTAACACAACAAAATGTGGAAAAAGTCAAGGGGGTGAATACTTTCTGAAGGCACTTTTAGGTACCTAATAACCTTGATGTGTGTTTTCCCAAGAGCCCTTTAAGTACGTGGGCTGGGAGCTGTCAGGAGTAGACCTGGATGAGGAGGAGGAGGATGCTCAGGCCTTGGCTGAGCTGGAGAAACCTGAGGAGGCAGAGGAAGAGGAGGAACAGGAGACAGATGTACGTCCTACATGGAGAAACCCACTAATGACGTATAATAGTTGGCAATTTAGACCTTACACATTTCTTGTACACATTCTCCAATTAAATGCACTGTAGCTGAAAATAAAATTGCTTCAGACTTCACAGTATAGGTATTCTAACCAAAAACATCCATGTCTGTTTACCATCATCCCATACTGCTGTTTTTCTGTAACATTTTTACGACATACCCTCTCTCCTCTCTCTCTGCTGTATCCAGGAGGAGGCAGCGTCTAAGAGGGTGATGGGGGACACCCAACACTTCTGTCCCGTGTCCCTGAAGGAGAACGGGGCACTGATCCCCTGTCTGGATGAATATGCTGCCAAGTACAGAGAGAAAGCCTACTACTTCTCTAGTACTGAGGCCAGGGAACGCTTCTTACTGAGCCCCGAGACATACGTCTCACACACACAGCTATTGCAGGTAGGAGAGGAGGGAGGGAGGGAGGGAGGGAGAAACAAAGTGGAAGAGTGACAGAGAGAAACAGTGAGGAAGTAAGAGCTACTGGATAACTTGTTGAACAATTGAATCTATGAATGTCTGAAATGACCAAATAGCTAAGACAAGTGAATCCATGATAAAATAATGATTCCACTTGACCCCCATATTCTATCCCTCTTCCTCTCCACCTCCCCTTTGTCTCCATCCCAGGCCCCAGCTCTGAGAGTCTTCCTGCTGGGTACGAGGGGCTCTGATAAGACCACCCACGGGAAATGGCTGGCGGAGCAACTGGGGCTTTTTCACATCCAGTTCAGGGAGTGCCTGCAGGAGCTGATCCTGGGGAAGACCCAGGCCCGCGTACCCTACTCTGATGAGGTGGAGCCCCCTGAGGAGCCCCTTGAGGACCTGGAAGCCCTTCTGCTGCAGGCACAGGGAGGGGCAGCAGTGCCCTATACGGACGAGGAGGAAAAACACAGTGGGAATGACAGCCCAGAGGAAGCCCCAGCAGCAGAGGTAAAGGATATGATACTGTCACATATCACAGTTTATATGGTGCAGTATTGCAGCTTGTTCCCCAGGGAATGAATGGTGGGCTATCTGTGTTGCTGTGTATGTTGCTAGCAGGAGGTGGGGCTGAGTGACGAGGAGGAGGCAATTAAGTCCTATCTGTTTGATGGAGCGCCTCTGCCTCAGGAGATCATGGAGATGATGCTGCCACAGTTCTGGGACCAGGAGCCATACAAGTACAAAGACATTTCACTAACACACACACAGACTCATCTTGACACACAAGGCACTCTTGCCCACTGACTTCCCATCTTGACTGATTTGCTGCACCCCCCTCCCTACCCCAGATCGAAAGGGTTCATCCTGGAGGGTTTCCCCCAAAACCCTGAGGACGTGTCCTTCATGGTGGAGCGCCGGCTGTTCCCGGACGCAGCCGTGGTCATGACGGTGGACGTGAGAGATGTCGTGCGGCGTCTGCTGCCCCCCCGCCTAGCCAGCTGGAGAGAACGCCGTGACCGCAGGAGAGAACAGCTGAGACAAGTCAGGGAGCTACGCCACAAACTACGGGTGAGAGGAGAGCAGGGCAGATGACTAGGGCTTCAGAACAGGGAGCCAAGTGGGGGAGAAGGTGGAGAAAGTAGAGAGGCTCAATGCTCAAGGCAGGTGTTAGAGGTCATGTTAACACACTCTCACTCCCTCTCTCTCTCTCCATCTCCCCCCTCCTCTCTATTTTTCTCCAAACCCCATCCTCTCTCTCTCTCTCTCTATATATATATATATATATATACATATATATTATTATTTTTTCTCCCCCTCCCTCACTCCCCTCCATCTATCTCTTTCTGTTGATGCAGGAGGAGGCCATCACCCGGAGGAGGGCTGAGCTCATGGCAGAGCATGCCTCAAAGCAACCAGCTGCAAAGGTAGTCCTTCATTGTCACAAGCACAGATGCTGTGACTCTTTGAGGCTGATATGGGTCTGTGCTATATTAGTTTGGGAAGAGTTTATGATTAGACCCTGATAAGTAGGGACTCTGTCATCCACTGTTCCTTACAGTCTCTCTCTGTGTGCCAGGTGAAGGATGAGGAGGATGAGGTAGAGTTTGATGAGGAAGAGGAGGGGATGGAGGAGATCGAAGCCATGCTAATTGAGGAGTTTACTCTGGACGAGGAGGATGATGGGGAGGATGAGGAGACAGAAGCGGCTGCTGAGGAGAGGCTGGAGATGGAGATCGGGGAACGCTTTGAAACAGACGACGCCAACTTCACTAGGATGATGGTACAGAGACACACATACTGTCCAGCTATGAACAGGCTTTAATATTGTCAGAGGCATTATAATAATAATAATACATTTGTAACCCAAAGTGCCATTATAAATCCAATCACATTTTATTTGTCACATGCTTCGTAAACAACAGGTGAAATGCTTACTTATGGGCCCTTCCCAACAATGCAGAGAGAAAATGAAAAATAATAACACAAGAAATTAATACACAATGAGTAACGAAAACTTGGCTATATACACAGGGTATCAGTACAGAGGAAAAAAGACAAGGTGTAATTTAGTTCAATTACAAAAGCATTAAAAAAAATAAAAAATACATTATACTGTGACTTCATCTTATCAATTAGAGAAGGTTAGGCTCCATAACTGAAGACATACTTTTTCCTCCTCGCCTTCCATTTATGTCACCCTGCACCTTTTCTTGAAATAATTGTCTGACTCTCCCACAGACCCCCTCCCCCCATCTTAGTGTGTGATTATTTACTTGTGTGTTTGTTTGTTGTTCAGGAACTCCTGGATGAAAACCAGATCCCTAAACTGACCATCAACGGTGGCCGTAAGTCCAGGATCGTGCGTTACCAGCTGCTTCAGAAGGTTCAGCCTCTGGTGACCAACAGGGAGGCCCACTTCCACAAGTGCCAGCCCATCAGCTATACCCTGGCCCGCAAGCTGCTCTGCTACTCCTTCAAGTATAACAGCTTCTTCGGCTGCTGGGACCCCGTCAAGGTCAGTATAAACCGGGACATACCCACACTCTCTCTCTCTCTATTCAAATCCCAATACGCTTAATTCAGTGGATGTGGACTTCTTCATAGTGTGATAAATGTTTTTATCTTCTAACTTTCTGTTTATCCCTGTATGCTGTGATGTGACTGATAGCAGATCCCATGTGTTCCTCTTTTAGTACACAGAGGGAGACCTGATCCAGCCAGTGCAGGGTCCTATGAACACATCCTACCCCGTGCTCTTCCACCAGTTCATCTACTTCTTCGCCTCCAAGGAGACGAGGAACACCTTCATCCTCAACCCCATCAAGTACCTGAAGCAGCCCAAACCCAACCCCTCCCTTCCCATCAAACTGGTCATTATCGGACCCCCCAAGTCAGGCAAAACCACAGGTCAGAGTTCACAACACATAGAGGCATATTACACAAGTTCTCATCCAGTGGTGGAAAATGTTACCAATTGTCATACTTGAGTAAAGGTTAAGATACCTTGATAGAAAATGACTAAAGTAAAAGTGAAAGTCACCCAGTAAAATACTACTTGAGTAAAAGTCTAAAAATATTTGATTTTAAATATACTTAAGTATCAAAAGTAAATGTAATTGCTAAAATAAACTTAAGTATCAAAAGTAAAAGTATAAATAATGTAAAATTCCTTATATTAAACAAACCAGATGGCATCATTTTCTAGTTTTTTACATTTACGGATAGCCAGGGGCATGCTCCAACACTCAGACGTAATTTACAAATGAAGCATGTGTTTTAGTGAGTCTGCCAGATCAGAGGCAGTAGGGATGACCAGGGATGTTCTCTTGATAACTGTGTGAATTAGGCAATTTTCCTGTCCTGCTAAGCATTCAAAATGTAATGAGTACTTTTTGGTGTCAGGGAAAATGTATGGAGTAAAAAGTACATAATATTCTTTAGGAATGAAGTGAAGTAAAAATTGTAAAAAATATAAATAGTAAAGTACAGTACAGATACCCCCAAAAACGACTTAAGTACTACTTTTAAGTATTTTTACTTAAGTACTTTACACCACTGTTCTCATCACAAATTTAGCTCTGTGGTAAGTGAATGTAATTCACTTTTTGTAAGGATTGTTTGCAATATGTTTATTTGATTCTTAAACTCTTTTCTCCTCTATGAATGCACTAAAACTCACGTTACTGTCAAACAATGCATTAGGATTTTATTCTCTCTAACACAAACTTAGATTTAAGACCATCTCAGGCCAGTTCAGCCAATCCAGCTGTACATTAGCTCACCCAAACAGAGAACACACCCATATTTATATGTGTTGTGCAGTGGCGAGGATGTTTGCCCATGAGTACAGCCTGACTCGTCTGTCCATTGGGGACGTGATGCGAACTGTGCTGGCCAGCCAGGGTAGGACAGAGCTGGCCACCCAGATGATGAAGCACCTCTCCCAGGGCCACACCTTGCCAGATGAATTGGCCATCCAGTGTCTGGAGGTAGCCCTCATGAGCCTGGTCTGCAGCACCAGAGGGTAAGGCTGAAATATAGAGGCAGTGTTCAATTTCCCTCTTTCTAATGTCTGGTTTCATTCTGAATTATGTCATAAAACGTTAAAAGTCAGTAAGTCCCAGTGAGACGGTAATTTGGTGATCCATGCAGACCAATCAAAAGCTGGAAAAAGGTTGTATTGAACAGACCAAAAGCAACATTTCATTGTATGCCAACCAGAAGGTTGACTAGGCTATTCATTCTATTTCCATGACATATTCTATTGACTGTATTTCCTTCCCTATCTCAGGTACGTGTTGGATGGCTTCCCTATGACGCGTAAGCAGGCTGATTTGATGGAGGCTCGGAGCATTATCCCAGTGCTTGTGGTGGAGCTGCAGCTGGACACCGTGGAGGTGCTAAAGAGAGGCCTCAGTGACAAGATGAAACCCAACAGGTCAGATGGGTGGCACTAGATGGCCCTACCAGAGAGGACAAAACTGTTGTGTACTGTACATCCAGCTATATGCATCAATCTCAAATGAATAGGAAAGTTCGGCACATCCTGAAATTAATCAACTTTGACAGTGTCTATGCTTCCCATTCATTTAAGATTTAGGGCATCTATGCAACAGATGACCTGGGACATGGATTCATCTTGTTATCATTTTGGCGTAAACTGTCACTTAATTATCCCCCCTCCCCTGGCAGTCCCCACCTGATGCATGACAGCCCCCAGATCCTGAACATCCGTACCTCTAATTTCAAGCGTGAGGTAGAGGCGGTGAGGCAGCACTACCAGCAGCAGTACCAGAACTGGGTCTCTGTGGATGGACACAACTCCAAGTGGTGGGTCTGGAACAGAATCCTGGATGAGGCCCGCATGAGCATGAGACACATCCACACCTACCTGGAGAAAATACGCACCGGTAATATATGCAGTCTAGAGAGAAAATAGAAAAAGCCTATTCACTTTGGTAATTATTTGATTTCTACACTGAACAGAAATATAAACGCATTGGTCCCATGTTTCATGAGCTGAAATAAAAGATCCCAGAAATTTTCCATAAATTATGCACAAAAAGCTTATTTCTTTCAAATTTTGTGCACATATTTGTTTACATCCCTGTTAGTGAGCATTTTGCCTTTGCCAAGGTAAAATCTACCTGACAGATGTGGCATATCAAGAAGCTGATTAAACAGCATGGTCATTACACAGGTGCACCTTGTGCTGGGGGACAATAAATGGCTACTCTAAAATGTGTAGTTTTGTCACACAACACAATGTCAGTTTTGAGGGAGCATGAAATTGGCATGCTCACTGCAGGAATGTCCACCAGAGCTGTTGCCAGAGAATTGAATGTTCATTTATCTACCATGAGCCACCTTCAAACTTGTTTTAGACAATTTGGCAGTATGTCCAACCAGCCTCACAACCACAGACCACGTGTTTAGCATTGTGTGTGTGAGCTGTTTGCTAATGTCAACTTTGTAAACAGAGGCAGGCATAAGCTAAGGACAACAAACACAATTGCAATTGCATTTTATCAATGTCACTTTGAATGCACATAATTACTGTGATGAGATCATGAGGCCCATTGTGAGGCCCTTGTCTTTTAAGGTATCTGTGACCAACAGATGCATTTCTGTATTCCCAGTCATGTAAAATCCATAGATTAGGGCCTAATACATTTATTTCCTCACATGGACTTTAACTCAGTAAAATCTTTGAAATCGTTCATTTTTGTTCAGTATATATTAAAGTCTTATGAGATTGCTGCTTCTCCTATGTCTTTGACCCTGGCCCCTACAGGACATGCAGCTAGCATCGACAGGCTGTGCATCACACCAAAGGAGCTAAATTCTCGGCTGGGTGAGTTTAGCTATTACTGCCCTGTAAGCCTCGCCCTCCATCGCCACCTGGTGGACTGTTCTCTCACTACATCTCTGGAGCTGGCAGCTGAGTTCAGGGGACACTATTACAAGATGTGCTCTCGGGAATACCTGGAGGTGGGTCTCATACCTGGTGACAGTCATCAATGATTTGGTGACTTACCTGCATATAATGTGTGTAAAGTGCTCTTTGAGATATGTGGTTAAAAGGTATAATTTATATTATTACATCACAGGAACTATTAACAGAGGTTAAAATTATATTGATTTCTCTCTTTGCATTGTACCCCTATCTACAAAAGCTCTTCCTTGAGACTCCAGAACAGTTTGTGATCCCGGGCTGCCCACATGCTCTCCCCCCTCCCCACATGTTGCCCAAGAAGCTGACGGCCGGCCAGGTGAAGGCCAGGTTCCCCAAACAGGTGGAGATGAAGGGCTACTGCCCCGTCACCTACCTGGATGGGAGGCAGAGGTAGCCAACACACTGGCTTTACTCCTATCTATTCATTATAGTACCAGTCTTCTTCAATGCTGGCACAGGGGGGCATGGGTTCTTTGTAGGTCTCTGGCTTTTTAAGAGGTCTCAAGTTTGGAATATGCCAGTAATTAGGTACAGTTGAAGTCTGAAGTTTCAATACACTTTAGCCAAATACATTTAAACTCAGTTTCTCACAACTCTTGACATTTAATCCTAGTAAAGATTCCCTGTCTTAGGTCAGTTAGGATCACCACTTTATTTTAAGAATGTGAAATGTCAGAATAATAGTACAGAGAATGATTTGTTTCAGCTTTTATTTCTTTCATCACATTCCCAATGGGTCAGAAGTTTACATACACTCAATTAGTATTTGGTAGCATTGGCTTTATATTGATTAACTTGGGTCAAACGTTTCAGGTAGCTTTCCACAAGCTTCCCACAATAAGTTGGGTGAATTTTGGCCCATTCCTCCTGACATAGCTGGTGTAACTGAGTCAGGTTTGTAGGCCTCCTTGCTAACACACGCTTTTTCAGTTCTGCCCACAAATTTTCTGTGGGATTGAGGTCAGGGCTTTGTGATGGCCACTCCAATACCTTGACTTTGTTGTCGTTAAGCCATTTTGCCACAACTTTGAAAGTATGCTTGGGGTCATTGTCCATTTGGAAGACCTATTTGCGACCAAGCTTTAACTTCCTGACTGATGTCTTGAGATGTTGCTTCAATATATCCACATCATTTTCCTACCTCATGATGCCATCTATTTTGTGAGGTGCACCAGTCCCTCCTGCAGCAAAGCATCCCCACAACTTGATACAGCCACCCCTATTGTAACGGCTATCGTCATATTCTTCCTCCTCCTCGGACGAGGAGAGGCGAGACGGATCGGACCAATACCCAGAGTGGTTAGGGTTCATAATGATTTATTATAACGAAACTGAAACTGACTTACAAAACAAATAAACGAAGTGCATAAACCGATACAGTACCGTGTGGTGCAACAAACACAGACACGGAAACAAACACACGTGAAACCCAGGCTGCCTCCCAACATAGAAAATCAAACATAGACAAACCCACACAACTCATGCCCTGACCAACTAAATAAATACAAGAAAAAGGAAAACAGGTCAGGAACGTGACACCTATGCTTCACGGTTGGGATGGTGTTCTTTGGCTTGCAAGCCTCCCCCTTTTTCCTCCAAACATAACGATGGTCATTATGGCCAAACAGTTCTATTTTTCTTTCATCAGACCAGAGGACATTTCTACAAAAAGTACGATCTTTGTCCCCATGTGCAGTTGCAAACCATAGTCTGGCTTTTTTATGGTGGTTTTGGAGCAGTGGCTTCTTCTTTGCTGAGCGGCCTTTCAGGTTATGTCGTTATAGGACTCATTTTACTGTGGATATAGATACTTTTGTACCTATTTCCTCCAGCATCTTCACAAGGTCCTTTGCTGTTGTTCTGGGATTGATTTGCACTTTTCGCACCAAAGTACGTTCATCTCTAGGAGACGGTGTGACGGCTGCGTGGTCCCATGGTGTTTATACTTGCGTACTATTGTTTGTACAGATGAACGTGGTACCTTCAGGCATTTGGAAATTGCTCCCAAGGATGAACCAGACTTGTGGAGGTCTACAATTTTTTTTCTGAGGTCTTGGCTGATTTCTTTTGATTTTCCCATGATGTCAAGCAAAGAGGCACTGAGTTTGAAGGTAGGCCTTGGAATACAGCCACAGGTACAACTCCAATTGACTCAAATGATGTCAATTAGCCTATCAGAAGCTTCTAAAGCCATGACATCATTTTCTGGAATTTTCCAAGCTGTTTAAAGGCACAGTCAACTTAGTGTATGTGAACATTAGAAGCCTCCTCCCTAAGTTTGTTTTATTCACTGCTTTAGCACACTCTGCCAACCCGGATGTCCTAGCCGTGTCTGAATTCTGGCTTAGGAAGGCCACCTAAAATCCTGAAAGTTCCATCCCTAATGTAATGAGTGCGTGTAGGTGGCAGGGAAGTCAGGCGCAGGAAAAGGAACTTTGTATAAACGGAGTCGTTTAATAAGTGCTCATAACCTCCAAAAACCAAAATATACCAAAAAATAATAAAAGTGGGTAAAAAATCCGTCGCACACCGACACATGACTAGCACAACACATACAATAAACAATCTCCGACAAGGACATGAGGGGAAACAGAGGGTTAAATACACAACATGTAATTGATGGGATTAGAACCGGGTGTGAAGGAAGACAAGACAAAACCAATGGAAAATAATACATGGATCAGTGATGGCTAAAAGATCGGTGACGTCGACTGAAAGATCGGTGACGTCGAACACCGCCCGAACAAGGAGAGGGACCGACTTCGGCGGAAGTCGTGACACCTAACTATAACATTTTCCCACAAGTTAGAACTGCCAAAGGGGGAGGAGTTACAATCTACTGCAGAGATAGCCAGAAGAGTTCTGTCATACTATCCAGGTCTGTGCCCAAACAATTCGAGCTTCTTCTTTTAAAAATCAACTTTTCCAGAAACAAGTCTCTCACCGTTGCCGCTTGTTATAGACCCCAGCTGTGCCCTGGACACCATATGTGAATTGATCGCCCCATCTATCTTCAGAGTTCGTACTGTAAGGTGACCTAAACTGGGACTTGCTTAACACCCCGGCCGTCGTACAATCTAAGCTAGATGCCCTCAATCTCACACAAATTATCAAGGAACCTACCAGATACAACCCAAAATCCTTAATAATGGGCACCCTCTGAGATATCATCCTGACCAACTTGCCCTCTAAATACACCTCTGCTGTCTTCAACCAGGATCTCAACGATCACTGCCTCATTGCCTGCGTGCATAATGGGTCCGCGGTCAAACGACCACCACTCATCACTGTCAAACGCCCCCTAAAACACTTCAGCGAGCAGGCCTTTCTAACCGACCTGGCCCAAGTATCCTGGAAGGATATTGACCTCATCCCGTCAGTAGAGGATGCCTGGTTGCTCTTTTAAAAGTGCTTTCCTCTCCACCTTAAATAAGCATGCCCCATTCAAAAAATGTAGAACTAAAAACAGATCGAGCCCTTGGTTCCCCCCAGACTTGACTGCCCTTGACCAGCACAAAAACATCCTGTGGCGTTCTGCATTAGCATCGAAGAGCCCCCGCGATATGCAACTCTTCAGGGAAGTTAGGAACCAATATACTCAGTCAGTTAGGAAAGCTAAAGCTAGCTTTTTAAAACCAAAATTTGCTTCCTGTAGGACTAATTCCAAAAAGTTTTGGGACAATGTAAAGTCCATGGAGTATAAGAGCACCTCCTCCCAGCTGCCCACTGCACTGCGGATAGGAAACACTGTCACAATAAGCATTTTTCCACAGCTGGCCATGCTTTCCACCTGGCTACCCCTACCCCGGCCAACACCTCAGCACCCCCTGCAGCAACTTGCCCAAACTCACCCCGCTTCTCCTTCACCCAAATCCAAACAGCTGATGTTCTGAAAGAGTTGCAAAATCTGGATCCCTACAAATCAGCTGGGCTAGACAATCTGGACCCTCTCTTTCTAAAATTATCTGCCGAAATTGTTGCAACCCTTATTACTAGCCTATTCAAACTCTCTTTCGTATCGTCTGAGAACCCCAAAGATTGGAAAGCTACCGCGGTCACCTTAGACCAAAACTGTTATAGACCTATATCCATCCTGCCCTGCCTTTCTAAAATCTTTGAAATCCAAGTTAATAAACAGATCACCGACCATTTCGAATCCCACTGTACCTTCTCCACTATGCAATCTGGTTTCCGAGCTGGTCATAGTTGCACCTCAGCCACGCTCAAGGTCCTAAACGATATCATAACCGCCATCGATAAAAGACAGTACTGTGCAGCCGTCTACATCGACCTGGCCAAGGCTTTTGACTCTGTCAATCACCGCATTCTTATCGGCAGACTCTATAGCCTTGACTTCTCAAATGACTGCCTCGCCTGGTTCACCAACTACTTCTCAGAGTTCAATGTGTCAAATCGGAGGGCCTGTTGTCCGGACCTCTGGCAGTCTCTATGGGGGTTCCACAGGGCTCAATTCTCGGGCCAACTCTTTTCTCTGTATATATCAATGATGTCGCTCTTGCTGCTGGTGATTCGCTGATCCACCTCTACGTAGACGACACCATTCTGTATACATCTGGCCCTTCTTTGGACACTGTGCTAACAAACCTCCAAACGAGCTTCAACGCCATACAACACTCCTTCCGTGGCCTCCAACTTCTTTTAAATGCTAGAAAAACTAAGTGCATGTTCTTCAACCGATTGCTGCCCGCACCCCAGTATCTCTACTTGCACATCATCATCTGCACATATATCACTCCAGTATTAATGCTAAATTGTAATTATTTTCACCTCTATGGCCTATTTATTGCCTACCTCCCTACTCTTCTACATTGGCACACACTGTACATAGATCCTTCTATTTTTCTTTTCTTTCGTGTTATTGACTGTACGTTTGTTTATGTGTAACTCTGTGTTGTTGTTTTTGTCGCACTGCTATGCTTTATCTTGGCCAGCTCGCAGTTGTAAATGAGAACTTGTTCTCAACTAGCCTACCTGGTTAAATAAAGGTGAAATAAAAAATGTTAAATGTAAACTTCTGACCCACTGGAATTGTGATACAGTGAATTATAAGTGAAATAATCTGTCTGTAAACAATTGCTGGAAAAATGACTTGTGTCATGAACAAAGTAGATGTCCTAACCGACTTGCCAAAAAAATGTTAATGACTACAACATAAGTGTATGTAAACTTCCGACGTCAACTTTATATATTAAGTTATTTAAATGTATAAGGCCATAGAAATGTAATTAAATGTTTAACGGATGACATTTCTTGAAAAGTGAGGCGATTGAGCTAACAAAAAAAGTTGACCTTCTTCTTAAAATACTATCGTGATCTTAGTTCAACACATAACAACCTATTCAAGATATTTTAACCTCTTAGAGAGAATATAAGATGCATAGTTCAGCAATTTTCCTGATTTATTATAATAAAAAAGTTTATGAGAAAAGTGAAGAGGGGAATTCGTTAAATATTTTTAAAAAATTGTTTGGCCTTAGGTATTTAAAAACTTGGTCAGAGCAAACTTGCTCTCACGGACCTGTTGTGATTGTGTTATGGTTCCCCCTGGCACCAGAAGGCGGCAGAGACCGCGCTAGAGACTTTAATTGGATGATTGTGTCCCTGTTAAAAGAGGTGTGTTTTCTGTGGTCCTTTGCAGCTTGAATTGTTTACCGTGTGCGTTCATTTCCTGAGTGAGTTTGAGACTTAGTGTTTGTTTTTTCAAGTGTACTGTGATCCTGCGTCTACCGGTTCTCAGTAAAGTATTATGTTTATCCTTAACCACTGATTCCTCGTCTGGTCTCTTCTCTGCACCTGGGTCCAACCTTACAACGTCACAGATTGATGCTCTCATCCTACCTCCCAGACAGGCTGCTTGCTATATGCTCTCAGTTGATTCCGTTTCATGTTAGTGCCTTTGAGATGTATTGATTTTAGTTTGAAACTCTCCTCAGGTATGAGGCCCTGGTTCGTGGAAGCGTGGAGTACTCTGTGGAATATCGGGAACAAATCTACATTTTCGAGAACGAACAGAAACAGGACAGGTTTCTGAGGTCAGTAATAGACTGATGCAATGAACTTGGTGTGATCTCAAACTATCAATTTGAATATTGTTAGGTAACCCAAACCAGTTCTCTTCCAACTCCTTGCTCCTCCTCTCAGGTTACCTGAGACCTATTGGAACCAGAAGCTGCCCGACAAGCTGCCTCCTATGAGTGAGCCTGTGCAGCTCACCTCCCTGCCCATGCTAGGCTACATGGAACAGGTGAGACTGAGGCTCAAACACACCGGGAGGCACTCTGGATGTAATTACTGGAGGGACTTAATCTGAATAAAAATAACTGAAGTGTGTTTACACTACAGTGCATGTGACATACTGTATGTTGACCAGAGGTTTTGTGTTCCATATCAGGGCGTGGCAAGATCTATCATTAAAGCTCTGACGGCCGTCGGTTGTCTCAAACCAAAGTTCCCCTACCTCAGTCCGAAAAGATCAGCACTCCATTATCTGGCCTTTTATTTGAAAGGTATGCAAAAATCATTGAGAGGAGCCTTAAGGCTCTTCACACACCCAAGTTTGTCATCACCATAATGTCACACGGTCCCTGGACATGCTATCTTTGCAGTGCATTGGTCTCGGATTATAATTTGACTCTGCATTATGTTGCTTGTCCATTCTTTCACCCTATTCCCTCCATCCCTCTCTCCGTTCCTCAGCCTTCAACCCCAGGAACTCGGACTACATCCGCCAGAAGTACAAGAAGAAGCTGGCGTCATTTGAGGAGAATTGTGAGCTTATCTCCTACCTGGGCTCCACTATGACCAAGAAGTACATAGCTCCTCAGGAGCAGCCCATAGACTTTGAATTTAAGCTGCACAGGTTTTTGGCCTTTGGAGAGTCCACAGAGGCTGCTGCTGGGGTGCTATAGTACCTCATGACTTGTGAAATATTGTTCACTGAAATGATGAGCTCTCAGTATTTCACAGGGTGCATTGTACTGTTGATATATCAAAGACTGACATTAGAATTGCAGTCCTTTTAAACTGCTATTAATATTTCTAAATGTTTCTTATTATTTAACCAAATGCATTTTGTTAGATCACCATTTGTAAGTTGAAAGTCAATGGGTTTTTCTTCGTACATATTAAAAACCTAGGTCAGTCAGAAATGTGATTTTCCTGTGATATATATATACATTTCCACACTGTTGAAAATTATCATGTCCTTTAAGTGTACGAGCTGTTTGAAAAGACTGCCAGAAATTTTAGCCTGTTTGGTGGGATGGAGTTTGGGCCTGCCTGGTGACATCATGAGGCTGTAAATGTGTGAATAGAGGGCTTGCAGTTGCTTCACAAATCACCTAGCAACCGCACCAAGCGCCATGTTGGAAGAACAAACTCAGTTTGTTGAAAGTCCTCCAATCGTAGACATGGCTGGCTGCGTTTTGCTACCACCGGAAACTTCAGGAAGATTGCCGTTTTTTCTTCTTCTAAGGACCTAGAAAACGGAGGCAGTGGGAGAACCTATTTAAGTAAGTAAATATGTTGAAAGGGGTCAAAAATGATGTATTATTATCTAGCTTACTACAGAAACGTAGTGTGCAGGCTAACTCAAATGAGCTGCTAACGTAATGTTAGATAGGTAACTTTACATACTGTATATCTCGCTACGTGAATTAAAAATCACCAGTTTGCTAACTTCATATTAGCTAGTTAGCTATCTTGATGTATTTATCGTTTCAGACCCAAAGCTATCTACCTACCTACCAATAGATAACGGCCATGGAAGAGTGTGAAAGGATTAACTAGCACTTCCAGCTGTCAAAGGGCAGAGTAGGCTACTCTGGATAGGGCAGGTAACTTTGGTAGGGCATTACAAAACTATTCTCCTAATCTTCCAGAAAAATTAAGGACCACGAGATAAAGCAACTTAATATTCAGGGATGTCTAACATCATTATAATGCAGCGTGTTTCTTTGTGTTGTTTTCTGTCCTCAGATACAAAGAGCCATCAAATCCTGTCTGCAGATGAACAGGTCCCAATGAATGTCCCAAGAGAATAAGGGTACATACAGTGCATTCTGATAGTATTCAGACCCCTTCCCTTTTCCCACATTTTGTTATGTTAGTCTTATTCTAAAATTGATTAACTTATTTGTTTTCCTCAATCTACACACAATACCCCATAATGACAGTGAAAACGGGTTTAGACATTTTAGCAAATATACAAAACACAGAAATCCCTTATTTACATAAGTATTTAAACCTTTTGCTATTAGATTTGAAATTGAGCTCAGGTGCATCCTGTTTCCATTGATCATCCTTGATGTTTCTACAACTTGATTGGAGTCCACCTGTGGTAAATTCAATTGATTGAACATTATTTGGAAAAACACACATCTGTCTATATAAGGTCCCACAGTTGACAGTGCATGTCAGAGCAAAAACCAAGCCATGAGGTTGAAGGAATTGTCCGTAGAGCTCTGAGACAGGATTGCGTCGAGGAACTGATCTGGGAGAAGGGTGGCAAAAAATGTCTGCAGCGTTGAAGGTCCCCAAGAACATTGGCCTCCATCATTCTTAAAAATGGAAGAAGTTTGGAACCACCAAGACTCTTCCTAGGGCTGAGCAATCGGGGGAGAAGGTCAGGGAGGTGACCAAGAACCCGATTGTCACACTGACAGCATTCCAGAGTTCCTCTGTGGAGATGATTGTCCTTCTGGAAGGTTCTCCCATCTCTGCAGCACTCCACCAATCAGGCCTTTATGGTAGAGTGGCCAGACAGAAGCCACTCCTCAGTAAAAGGCACATCACAGCCTGCTTGTATTTTCCAAATGGTTCCTAAAGGACTCTCAGACCATGAGAAACAAGATTCTCTGGTCTGATGAAACCAATATGGAACTCTTTGGCCCGACTGGGTCGAAGGTTCACCTTCCAACAGGACAACGACCCTAAACACACAGCCAGGACAACGCAAGAGTGGCTTCAGGACAAGTCTCTGAATGTCCTTGAGGGGCCCAGCCAGAGCCCAGACTTGAACCCGATCGAACATCTCTGGAGAGACCTGAAAATAGCTGTGCAGTGACGCTCCCCATCCAACCTGACAGAGCTTGAGGGGATCTGCAGAGAAGAATGCCACACCTGTATTTGTAATTTCTCCCAATCTTTTAGCATCATACCCAAAAAGACTCAAGGCTGTAATCGCTGCCAAAGGTGCATCAAAAGTCTGAATACTTTATGTAGATGTGTTCAATGACAGATACTTTTATCCAAGAAGGTCTGAGTGGCACATGGAGGTGCTAATGAAGATGGTTTGCCTAAGACTACCACAATTACATTAAAACACATTTAGCATACTGTTATGGGATTTTTTGTGTTTAATGACTAAAATATGTATACATTTGACTTAGATGTTAGTGTATGAATGAAACTTATTATAATCATAATGCTGAATGTAATGTGTTCTTTATTAGAAAGGAGTTATCTTCAGACAGGCTGGAATGCTGTGTTCCTTACAGGACATTCTGTCTCTACCCAGGGAGGGGAGAGACCTTGGGTTGGTTGCAGATAGTTTAACAGGTGGCAGACAATGTAATGAGGCTGTGAACTGTATTGCCATTGTATTCTAGAGGAGGATGGACATAAACTTATGACGTCATCTTTATTATATAACCTGATGTAAATTGTACTACGATTCAGTACTCTCGAGAGTAAATGCTATTGATTGATTTTGAGACTGGTTTCTGTCCATTTTATGCTGATAAGTATCTTACAAATTTGTATGTATGGACAGAGTGTTTTAATTTAATTGGTTGATAAAGGAATTTTAATTCCTATGTTTAACACATACATAGTCAAATTGTAAAGAAAGAAAATAGTTGGGCTATAAGAATACGTTTTATTCAATGGGGCTAGGCAAAGCAGAGATGACAATACTTTATTTCACCCATACAACAATATAGCCTGTTATTAAAGTACAATACATTTACAATATCATAAACAATAAATAGTCTTTTACACCTTCCAAGTTACATTTTATATAGTGTAAGGGGGCACTTTTTCCATGACGACAAGGTGAAGGTGCTCTACTCAAATCGTTTAGATTGATCAAAGCACAGCATATAACAACCATGTTGTATAATTGAGGGATGTCTCCTTTCATATCTGGAAAATGGCAAAGTAGAAACTGATGCTGCTGCAGCATTGCTCATCTTCACAGTGGTAATCCAGTTGACATGGGTGTCTTGATAGAGGTCAGCTGGTGAACCTACAGTAGTACATAAACAAATTAAAAGCCCACCTGATGTTAGAATGTCACCTATACCACCAGGGCTCTTAATTGTTTGGTTGTGTTTAATTCATTCAGGTGTTTTAGTGTGATAAAGATTAAATCTGTTGGCCTTGAACAACCAATAGTCAATACAGGTTGTGCTATCCCATTGAGGCCTTTGTCCTATGCTGCAATGTCCATACATTTTCCTTTCTCTTATGAATAAAGTTCTCAACAAATTATCATTGTTTTATCATATGAATATGATAACCACAAGTGTTTTTGGCAATAATGTCCTCTGGGCTATATGGACATAATATTGTACAATTTGTATCTCTCATTTTCATGGTCATGGCTAGAAGGGATCCAGTTTTTGTCAAATTAATGTCATATTTGACATTTCTTAGCAGATTACGATCATTTAGGCAGCAGGTTAGGAAAAGGTTTAGCTAAAATGTACTTTTGACAAAAGTTGGCTTTCTTTTAGCCAGGACCCCTTTTTCATAGGCCTAGATTATATGGTTGCATTCAAGACAAGGTCGTTTTTATTGATCAGTAGAGTAGGCCATGGCTACCATCGTATGAAAAATGATTCTGAAAATGTCACGAGTCATAAACTGTAGTAGAATTGCATGAAATGTTTATCAAAGGCCACATTTTTCCAGGAAACGTCTCTGATATAGCCTATAAACCTATACCACTACGCGCTTATTAAATAGCCTAAATTATTACTATCCAATCTACTCATAACATTAGGAATAGTAGGCTTACATTTGTCTGCAAATATACGATGATCGAGGCATGCAATCCTTTGGTGAAAAATTGCATCCCCAAAACTTTAAACTCACACGACACGTTATTTGCTAGACTACAAGCTATCTAGCTAGCTAATTTTGGTTAACTTGGTGTTGTTAACACTTGGTTGGCATAACAGCCAAACTAAACTCGAAATCGATCAGACTTGACTTACCAGTGATTAAATGATCGTAGCAGACCCGTTACTGACAGCTGTCTGGGTTCAGGTCTTGAAAGGCAAAAAGGTTTCTTCTCTTATCTGACAGTTCTTGACTCTTACCTTGGTGTCACCAATGGTGTTTCATGATTGCGGGGAATCTGTAAACATATTTTTTTCCTGATGTCTTTCCTGTCTTGTTAGAGAATGCAGTTTGGGGTAGCCACTCAGCTGTTGTTGTCTGAAGAATTAATGCGGTGGTTTCCAACGTGGCCGCCAGGACGCTTTTTATGTTAACTGCAAGCCCTCAATAAGAAAGAGTTCCAAACCTCTCTGCCAATAACAGCGTTTTCAGTTCCCCCCTCCCCACCCAGAACACTCCAGTCCCAGCAAAATTATTGCATGAGAAATTGCTCTTTGCTAAACAATTTTTTTTTATTTTCAAACATTTTAATTGAAAACAATCACAGTAAGGTACTTCATTGTTACTCAGAAATTATTTGATATTGAGATTTTAAAAAACGGCTTAATTTGACCTTTAAACCATGGAGATCCTATTAAATTAATATAGCTTCATTCCAAACACTTAAGACACACCGTCTCCCCTTCGCCCTCAAATTAAGTGGACCCTTCGGTTGACGTATCATGACGTCTGTCTGACGAGTTGAATTAATTTTAAATGGACCACTCTTGCCCGGAAATTTGTCACTCGTTCATCCCACGGTTGTGTTTTCAGTCATCATGGAACTGTTGTGTGGGCCTTACATGTGCTACAGTCAATTATGATTGCATTTCAAATCAAATTCAAATCAAATGTTATTTGTCACCTACACATGGTTAGCAGATGTTATTAATGTGAGTAAGTAATCTAACTATTTCACAACTACCTTATACACACAAGTGTAAAGGAATGAATAAGAATATGTACATAAAAATATATGAATGAGTGATGGCCGAACGGCATAGGCAAGATGCAGTAGATGGTATATAGACTACAGTATATATATGAGATGAGTAATGTAGGGTATGTAAACATTATATAAAGTGGCATTGTTTAGAGTGGGAAGTTATACATTTATTACATAAACTTTTCCATTATTAAAGTGGCTAGAGTTGAGTCAGTATGTTGGCAGTGTAACGGATGTGAAATGGCCAGCTAGTCAGCGGTGGTGCGCGCTAATGGCCTTTCAATCGGTGACGTCACTTGCTCTGAGACCTTGAAGTAGTGGTTCCCCTTGCTCTGCAAGGGCCGCAGCCTTTGTGGAGCGATGGGTAATGACGCTTCGTGGGTAACTGTTGTTGATGTGTGCAGAGGGTCCCTGGTTCGAGCCCGGGTATGGACGAGGTGACGGACGTAAAGTTAAACTGTTACATTGGATGCTGTTGACCCGGCTCGCTGGTTGCTGCGGAAAAGGAGGAGGAGGTTGAAAGGGGGGTGAGTGTAACGGATGTGAAATGGCCAGCTAGTTAGTGGTGGTGCGCGCTAATGGCCTTTCAATCGGTGACGTCACTTGCACTGAGACCTTGAAGTAGTGGTTCCCCGGTGGGTAACTGTTGTTGATGTGTGCAGAGGGTCCCTGGTTTGCGCGAGGGGACGCCACTCAATGTTAGTGGTGGCTGTTTAACAGTCTGATGGCCTTGAGATAGAAGCTGTTTTTCAGTCTCTCGGTCCCCGCTTTGATGCACCTGTACTGACCTCGCCTTCTGGATGATAGCGGGGTGAACAGGCAGTGGCTCGGGTGGTTGTTGTCCTTGATGATCTTTTTGGCCTTCCTGTGACATCGGGTGGTGTAGGTGTCCTGGAGGGCAGGTAGTTTGCCCCCAGTGATGCGTTGTGCAGACCTCACTACCCTCTGGAGAGCCTTACGGTTGTGGGCGGAGCAGTTGCCGTACCAGGCGGTGATACAGCCCGGCAGGATGCTCTCGATTGTGCATCTGTAAAAGTTTGAGTGTTTTTGGTGACAAGCTGAATTTCTTCAGCCTCCTGAGGTTGAAGAGGCGCTGCTGTGCCTTCTTCACCATGCTGTCTGTGTGGGTGGACCATTTCAGTTTGTCCGTAATGTGCACGCCGAGGAACTTAAAACTTTCCACCCTCTCCACTACTGTCCCGTCAATGTGGATAGGGGGCTGCTCCCTCTGCTGTTTCCTGAAGTCCACGATCATCTCCTTTGTTTTGTTGACATTGAGTGTGAGGTTATTTTCCTGACACCACACTCCGAGGGCCCTCACCTCCTTCGTGTAGGCCGTCTCGTCGTTGTTGGTAATCAAGCCTACCACTGTATTGTCTTCTGCAAACTTGATGATTGAGTTGGAGGCGTGCATGGCCACGCAGTCATGGGTGAACAGGAAGTACCCTCACCACCTGGGGGCGGCCCATCAGGAAGTCCAGGACCCAGTTGCACAGGGCGGGGTCGAGACCCAGGGTCTCGAGCTTAATGACGAGTTTGGAGGGTACTATGGTGTTAAATGATGAGCTGTAGTCGATGAACAGCATTCTTACATAGGTATTCCTCTTGTCCAGATGGGTTAGGGCAGTGTGCAGTGTGATTGTGATTGCGTCATCTGTGGACCTATTGGGGCAGTAAGCAAATTGGAGTGGGTCTAGGGTAGGGTGGAGGTGATATGGTCCTTGACTAGTCTCTCAAAGCACTTCATGATGACGGAAGTGAGTGCTTCGGGGCGGTAGTCATTTAGCTCAGTTACCTTAGCTTTCTTGGGAACAGGAACAATGGTGGCCCTCTTGAAGCATGTGGGAACAGCAGACTCAGATAAGGATTGATTTAATATGTCCGTAAACACACCAGCCAGCTGGTCTGCGCATGCTCTGAAGACGCGGCTGGGGATGCCGTCTGGGCCTGCAGCCTTGCGAGGGTTAACACGTTTAAATGTTTTACTCATGTTGGCTGCAGTGAAGGAGAGCCCGCAGGTTTCGGTAGCGGGCCGTGTCAGTGGCACTGTATTGTCCTCAAAGCGAGCAAAGAAGTTGTTTAGTTCGTCTGGGAGCAAGACCTCGTGGTCCGCGATGGAGCTGGTTTTTCTTTTGTAGTCCGTGATTGACTGTAGACCCTGCCACATACCTCTCGTGTCTGAGCCGTTGAATTGCGACTACTTTGTCTCTATACTTAGCTTGTTTGATTGCCTTGCGGAGGGAATAGCTACACTGTTTGTATTCGGTCATGTTTCCAGTCATGTTTCATATCTTGGCTAGAAGACAACGTATCCTCAGACATCGAATGTTTTTACTTACACTTGTATGTTGACTTCTCCATATTAATTTGGGCTTTACATTTTGGCTTACTTTTCTTAGCGGATGTACAATCATCGCGAATTGAATTATGGGGCATTTCAGGCCCCAACGTTAACAATTGTACACTCGCAAACTCTTAAAAACGAGGTCTGAGGGGCTTACGTTGCAAACTTCCCCTGCTTGGCTAATCATTTGGACTGACAACAAATATGGCCGCAGGGATTCCCCCAAGGGCATAGGACTGAGGGTTTAGGGCCGAGGGCTGTCTACTTTGAGTTTGAAATGCAGCCTACGTCATAAAACCTCAAAGTTCCAGAATGGAATAAATGGCAGCCATGATGGACGTATTGGACAGGGAGAAATCCAAACCAGTCTAATTGGAATGAATGGCAGCAGAGCCATAATCTTGATTTTACTTATGCCGGGGAAAAAAGGCATGTGATATTAGAAATTGTGTAATAGAATTATTGTCAACCTAAAATATTGTAATAGAATTATAAAACAGTTTATGGTTTTATACCAATTTTCTGTATAAATGGCCTCTAAAATATGTAAACAGCTGACCTTTATTCCATCATAAGAAGGTTCATGTCCATTCTCGTATTCTAATTCTACGTAATATATTCATTTTTATGAGAACCTGTAGTCTGGGTACCAGTCTGTTTACCTAGCATTCCACTCATTGCCACTCCTTGTCGTGCTAAATAGACTGTCCTTTTTGCCATCTTCAAATATGAACATTCTATCACAGTTTCTAAACCATACTGTACTGTCTTTGATTCTATCATTAATGAGCTCGGGGAGAACAGAGGATTTAATCCTGATTCGATAACCCTCACAGCTATCATCCAATCACAACGATTATGCAAATATTGGAACTCTCACTTTTTTCCTCCACAGTTCATGTTGGTATGCAACTGTTTTTTGTTTGGTTTTATCTGGATAGTGGACAGTCTCACAAAAGCAATGTTGTGTATAAACCCTGGATGACTGACAGGGGACACTGTATTGAAGCCTCCACGCAGCCACCTTGGCACTCCTAATTTGTAAAAAATATTCAGGACTCTGTAGAAATGCATTTATTAATGTCTATATTCTTTTTTGACACGTTTATTCAATGTGTCACCTTAATGCATACTTTTAAATTACATTGTGAGCTAAACATTAACATTTCAAATTTAGACAGCAGTAATGTTACTGTCCCCACTACAACAAAAAAGATATACTTATGTAATTTTGTCCTTAACATTTATTTGAATTACTGTACAATTCCATTCATTCTTATGGAGGACTGCTCCTGCTAGGAAGTGCCAATATGGGTGACCGGTGGACTCTCAACGGTATCAGGAATCCAGGGTTTTATTACAGTTGAAGTCGGAAGTTTACATACACTGAGGTTGGAGTCATTAAAACTCGTTTTTCAACCACTCCACAAATTTCTTGTTAACAAACTAAAGTTTTGGCAAGTTGGTTAGGACATCTACTTTGTGCATGACAAGTAATTTTTGCAACAATTGTTTACAGACAGATTATTTCACTTATAATTCACTGTATCACAATTCCAGTGGGTCAGAAGTTTACATACACTAAGTTGACTGTGCCTTTAAACAGCTTGGGAAATTCCAGAAAATAATGTCATGGCTTTAGAAGCTTCTGATAGGCTTATTGACATCATTTGAGTGAATCGGAGGTGTACCTGTGAATGTATTTCAAGGCCTACCTTCAAACTCAGTGCCTCTTTGCTTGACATCATGGGAAAATCAAAAGAAATCAGCCAAGACCTCAGAAAAAAAATTGTAGACCTTCACAAGTCTGGTTCATCCTTGGGAGCAATTTCCAAATGCCTGAAGGTACCATGATTATCCGTACAAACAATAGTATGCAAGTATAAACACCATGGGACCACGCAGCCGTCAAACTGCTCAGGAAGGAGACGCATTCTGTCTCCTAGAGATGAACGTACTTTGGTGCGAAAAGTGCAAATCAATCCCAGAACAACAGCAAAGGACCCTGTGAAGATGCTGGAGGAAACGGGTACAAAAGTATCTATATCCACAGTAAAACAAGTCCTATATCGACGTAACCTGAAAGGCCTCTCAGCAAGGAAGAAGCCACTGCTCCAAAACCGGCATAAAAACGCCAGACTACGGTTTGCAACTGCACATGGGGACAGAGATCGTACTTTTTGTAGAAATGTCAGCTGGTCTGATGAAAGAAAAATAGAACTGTTTGGCCATAATGACCATCGTTATGTTTGGAGGAAAAAGGGGGAGGCTTGCAAGCCGAAGAACACCATCCCAACCGTGAAGCACAGGGGTTGCAGCATCGTGTTGTGAGGGTGCTGTGCTGCAGGAGGGACTGGTGCACTTCACAAAATCGAAGGCATCATGAGGATGGAAAATTGTGTGGATATATTGAAGCAACATCTCAAGACATCAGTCAGGAAGTTAAAGCTTGGTCGCAAATGGGTCTTCCAAATGGACAATGACCCCAAGCATACTTCCAAAGATGTGGCAAAATGGCTTAAGGACAGCAAAGTCAAGGTATTGGAGTGGCCATCACAAAGCCCTGACCTCAATCCCATAGAACATTTGTGGGCAGAACTGAAAAAGCGTGTGTGAGCAAGGAGGCCTACAAACCTGACTCAGTTACACCAACTCTGTCAGGAGGAATGGGCCAAAATTCACCCAACTTATTGTGGGAAGCTTGTGGAAGGTTACCCAACACGTTTGACCCAAGTTAAACAATTTAAAGGCAATGCTACCAAATACTAATTGAGTGTATGTAAACTTCTGACCCACTGGGAATGTGATGAAAAATAAAAGCTGAAATAAATAATGCTCTACTATTATTCTAACATTTCACATTCTTACAATAAAGTGGTGGACATGCCTAACTGACCTAAAACAGGGAATTTTTACTCGGATTAAATGTCAGAAATTGTTTAACTGAGTTAATGTATTTGGCCAATGTGTATGTAAACTTCAGACTTCAACTGTACGTCATTGGTCAAAAGTTGCTAGCACACAGAGTTCTCAAACTATACTGAACAAAAATAACGCAACATGTAAAGTTTTGGTTTCATGAGCTGAAATAAAAAATCCCTGAAATATTCCATATGCACAAAAAGCTTATTTCTCTCAAATTGTGTGCACTAATTTGTTTACAGCCCTAGTTGGTGAACATTTCTTATTTGCTAAGATAATCCATCCACCTGACAGGTGTGGTATATCAAGAAGCTGATTAAAACAGCATGGTCATTACACAGACACACCTTGTGCTGGGGACAATAAATGGCCACTCTAAAATGTGCAGTTTTGGCACATAAAACAATGTTAAGATGTCTCTAGTTGAGAGAGTGTGCAATTGGCATGCTGACTACAGGCATGTCCACCAGAGCTGTTACCAGAGTATTGAATCATCATTTCTCTACCATAAGCTGCATACAATGTAGTTTTAGAGAATTTGGTAGTAGGTCCAACTGGCCTCACAACCACAGACCATGTGTAACCACACCAGCCCAGGAACTCCACATCCAGGCTTCTTCATCTGGGGGATCGTCTGAGACCAGCCACCCGGACAGCTAATGAAACTGAGGAGTATTTCTCTGTAATAAAGCCCTTTTGTGGAGAAAACCAAGTGTGATTGGCTAGGCCCTGCTTCCCAGTGGGTGGGTAGGACCTGGCTCCCCAGTGGGTGGGTAGGACCTGGCTCCCCAGTGGGTGGGTAGGACCTGGCTTCCCAGTGGGTGGGTGGGACTATGCCCTCCCAGGCCTAGTCCCAAAATTAAATGTATTTACAGTAAGTATTTTTTATTGTGCTGTAGTGGGGACAGCAACATTACCAAAAACGAGGTGGGAAACTTCTGTTTCAGTCCCTGTGTTGACATAAAACATGATTTGGTCTGCTCAGTCAGTTAGTGCTCATGCTGGATAGCCTTAGCTAGCTAACCAGGTTGGTTTGCCAGAATATCTATATTTAATCTTTACTTTGAAGCTTTAAGTTACCTCGGCAATGCTCTTAGCAATTTGAAAATTAGCTGCCCAGTCATGTGAAATCCATCGATTAGGACCTAATGAATGTATTTCAATTGACTGATTTCCTTATATGAACTGTAACTCAATGAAGTCGTGTATTGTTGCACGTTGCGTTTATATTTGTGTTCAGTATAAATACATACTGCAATTACAACCACAAAACGTCTTAGCTTTGATTTTGTTTTTGACTTTGTTGTTAAAATTATAATTATATTTTCGACACTCCACGTGTTGTCATGGATTTATACTATGTTTAACAACCAATCAGCAACTCCGTCACAAGGCCAGTACAAGAAGTGAAGTGGAATGTTATGCCGCGTTAAAAACAACTGGGAAATCGCCGACATCTGACTAAAGTGCGTTCAAGACAACTGGGAACTCGAAGAAAAAAAGAGTTTCTGACTGGGAAAAATCGTTGTGAACGGTCATCCAACTCGGAATTCCAAGTCTGAAACTCGGGCATATTTCTAAAGCGCTGACTTTCCGACCTGAAGATCACAGACGTCATGATTTGACCTCGTTTTTTTCCCGAGATCCCAGTTGTCTTGAAAGCACCTTTGGTTAAACAGACTTCCACAGATACTAAACCGGTCCCCATGCTAGACAAGATGCTGTACTGTCAACAAAATGCGACGAAAACTTAATTTTAGCTCGTGACTGCAATGTTACCATGGATACGTTTTGTTTACTAACACCTCTGGGCTGTCAAAAAATTATTGCAGCCCAATGGAAATAGCCAATCATGACTTCTGAAGTTTATCTGGAAATTGTGGGTTTGATGAAAGAACACCATTTTCAAATTGCTAAGAGCATTGCCAAGGTAACTTTCAGCTTCAAAGTAAAGTTTAAATATAGATATTCTGGCAAACCAACCTGGTTAGCTAGCTAGCTAAGGCTATCCGGCATGAGCACTAACTGACTGAGCAGACCAAATCATGTTTTATGTCAACACAGGGACTGAAACAGAAGTTTCCCACCTCGTTTTTGGATCCAACAATTCGTCCATTACTCGAATGTGACTGGCATGTGTATCTAACCAATAAGAAAAGGGTGGGTATACTTTCTGAGTATTTGAATAATAGACTCAAATGCAGAATAATGCTTAGCTAAGTAGTGTGATGTATGGCTTGAGTTGTGGTGTGCATTAGTCAACATTAGTATTATGAATGGTTGAGTTTTACTGCATCCTTCAACATTTTCAAACCAAGGAGCTGAAAGGGGAGGTGTGGCAGTTCTCCAGCAACCTCATGTGTTTCGTGAATGGTTGTCTCCTTGGCAACGAGAAGGACCTGACCAGCTGGGCTGAGAAGCAGTGGGAGTTTACACTTATCCGTCCACATGCACTATACCTGGCTCTCGCTGACGACTACTACTCTAAACACCTCCACAGCACTGGGGCAAGTCTAGTCTACACACTGTACTTGCATAGGATTAGTATAGAGTGACACCATAGACCATGAAACACACACAGACAGACAGTGCAGTTACTACAGTAAGCCCCATGGCCCTAAAGTACTTTATAACAGTGACATCATACCTACAACATGACATCCTCTCTCGCTTCCACCACAGCACACGTTTGTTTACATGGACATTTCGATCCGAGGGGAATCGGTTGGGAGATTACTGTTTGAGGTGAGACTACCCATTCAGATCAATGGTTACAAATGACAAAGAAGTTGGTCCAGAGTTGTATTGACGGCGTAGGTCTTCTGTCTCCCCAGCTGTTTACAGAGCTGTGTCCGAAGACGTGTAAAAACTTCCAGGCTCTGTGTACAGGGGAGGCAGGCCTGTCACAGAGTGACTTAATGCTGTCCTACAAGGGTTCTGTGTTCCATCGTGTGGTGCCCAACGGCTGGATACAGGGGGGAGGTACGGTCTACCAGGTCCTCTATCCGAAAGTCACCCCTATAGGCCTACATTGATAAGAAAGGACATACAGCACTGTATTTTACTTGCCATTGATTCCATACTGTATCTGTTTGCTGTAATATCAGTACATTTTAATTGAGTCATCATACGTCAATATTTACTTTTCAGTACACACACACACCACTTGATGTCATATTTCCCTATTGCAGATATTTCGGCACCAGGCAAAGGCAACGGAGGGGAGTCAATCTACGGGCCAACTTTTGAAGGTACAGAAGCAGGCCTTCCAAATCAAGTTACTACTCTACAGTATTAATACACATGTCTAGGGAAATGTATTCGGGTAAGTAAGTATAGGGAGATGCATTAGGATGTATGTCTATTTACTGTCTCCACACTAACATGTGCCTGTTGGATCTCTGCTAGATGAGAGCTTTGCAGTCTCCCACAGTAGGAGGGGCATCCTGGGAATGGCCAACCAGGGTCCTCATAGCAACAGCTCTCAGTTCTACATCACCCTGCAGCCCGCCCTTTGGATGGACAGAAAATATGTGGCTTTCGGGTGTGTACGTCTCTAACGATGTGTGGTATAGTGCTGTTAGTTGAATGAAGTGTATGTTTGTGTATTGCTATAGTGTACTGCTTGTGTCTCGGTTTTGTGTTCAAAAACCTTTAGGCTCGCACAATCTTTTGGGTGTCAACGTTTTAACGACCTCTGTGGCATCGGGACTGTTCTGTGATATACTGTATGTCTGTATATTGTACCTGGTATTCAGCTGTTTTCATATTCTTTGTTTTGTAGTCAAGTGGTTGAAGGCACAGAGGTTCTGAGGAGACTTGAAGAAGTCCCAACCTACAATGAAAGACCCAAACAAGACTGTAAAGTAGCAGACTGTGGAGTGTTTGAACCCTGACGTAACCTTAACTGCACATTTTTATTAAAACCCAGTTTGACATAACTGGTCCAGCTCTATTTTATTCTTGGTATATTCAGTTAAGCTCAGGTAATTAAAGCTTTAGTCACTGGGGAATTGGATTTGTAATGAATATATACAGTACCATTCAAAAGTTTGGATACACCTACTCATTCAAGGATTTTTCTTTATTTGTACTATTTCCTACATTGTAGAATAATAGTTTAGACAAACTATGAAATAACACATATGGAATCATGTAGTAACAAAAAAGTGTTAAACAAATAAAAATATATTTAATATTTGAGATTCTTTAAAGTAGCCAGCCTTTGCCTTGATGACAGCTTTGCACACTCTTGGCATTCTCTCAACCAGCTTCACCTGGAATGCTTTTCCAACAGTCTTGAAGGAGTCTCCACATATGCTGAGGACTTGTTGGCTGCTTTTCCTTCACTCTGCGGTCCGACTCATCCCAAACCATCTCAATTGGGTTGAGGTTGTGTGATTGTGGAGGCCAGGTCATTTGATGCAGCACTCCATCACTCTCCTTCTTGGTTAAATAGCCATTACACAGCTTGTAGGTGTGTTGGGTCATTGTCCTGTTGAAAAACAACTGATAGTCCCACTAAGCCCAAACCAGATGGGATGGCGTATCACTGCAGAATGCTGTGATAGCCATGCTGGTTCAGTGTGCCTTGAATTCTAAATAAATCAGTGTCACCAGCAAAGCACCCCCACACCATCACACCACATCCTCCATGCTTCACGGTGGGAACCACACATGCGGAGATCATCCGTTCACCCACACTGCGTCTCACAAAGACACAGCGGTTGGAACCAAAAATCTCAAATTTGGACTCCAGACCAATGGACAAATTTCCACCAGTCCAATGTCCATTGCTCTTGTTTCTTGGCCCAAGCAAGTCTCTTCTTATTGGTGTCCTTTAGTAGTGGTTTCTTTGCAGCAATTTGACCATGAAGGCCTGATTCACACAGTATCAAATTTGTCACATGTGCCGAATACAACAGTATTTCACCTTACAGTGAAAGCCCTTAACTTTCACTGTAAGAAATTACTTACAAGCCCTTAACCAACAATGCAGTTTTTGAAAAAATACGTGTTAACAAATAATTAAAGAGCTGCAGTAAAATAACTATAGCGAGGCTATATACAGGGGGTACCGGTACAGAATCAATGTGTGGGAGCATTGGTTAGTCGAGGTAATATGTACATGTAGGTAGAGTTAAAGTGACTATGCATAGATAAAACAGAGATTAGCAGCAGCGTAAAAGGGGAGGGTGGGCAATGCAAATAGTCTGGCTTGCCATTTGATTAGCTGTTCGGGAGTCTTATGGCTTGGTGGTAGAAGCTGTTGAGAAGCCTTTTGGACCTAGACTTGGCGCTCTGGTACCGCTTGCCATGCGGTAGCAGAGAGAATAGTCTATGACTAGGGTGGCTGGAGTCTTTGACAATTTTTAGGGCCTTCCTCTGACACCGCCTGGTATAGAGGTCCTGGATGACAGGAAGCTTGGCCCCAGTGATGTACTGGGCCGTACGCACTACCCTCTATAGTGCCTTGCGGTTGGAGGCCGAGCAGTTAGGATGCTCTCGATGGTTCAGCTGTAGAAACTTTTGAGGACCCATGCCAAATCTTTTCAGTCTCCTGAGGGGGAATAGGCTTTGTCGTGCCCTCTTCACGACTGTGTTAGTGTGTTTGGACTGTGATAGTTTGTTGGTGATGTGGACACCAAGGAACTTGAAGCTCTCAACCTGCTCCACTGCAGCCCCGTCGATGAGAATGGGGGCGTGCTCGGTCCTCCTTTTCCTGTAGTCCACAATCATCTCCTTTGTCTTGATCACTTTGAGGGAGAGGTTGTTGTCCTGGCACCACACAGCCAGGTGTCTGACCTCCTCCCTATAGGCTGTCTCATCATTGTTGGTGATCAGGCCTACCACTGTTGTCATCGGCAAACTTGATAATGGTGTTGGAGTCGTGCCTGGCCATGCAGTCATGAGTGAACAGGGAGGACAGGAGGGGACAGACCACGCACCCCTGAGGGGCCCCCGTGTTGAGGATCAGCATGGCGAATATGTTGTTACCTACCCTTACCACCTGGGGCTGCCCGTCAGGAAGTCCAGGATCCAGTTGCAGAGGGAGGTGTTTAGTCCCAGGGTCCTTAGCTTAGTGATGAGCTTTGAGGGCACTGTGGTGTTGAACGCTGAGCTGTAGTCAATGAACAGCATTCTCACGTAGGTGTTCCTTTTGTCCAGGTGGGAAAGGGCAGTGTTGAGTGCAATACAGATTGCATCATATGTGCAACTGTTGGAGTGGTATGCAAATTGGAGTGGGTCTAGGGTTTCTGGGATAATGGTGTTGATATGTGAGTCATGTCCAGCCTTTCAAAGCACTTCATGGCTACAGACGTGAGTGCTACGGGTCGGTAGTCATTTAGGCAGGTTACCTTAGTGTTCTTGGGCACAGGCACTATGGTGGTCTGTTTGAAACATGTAGGTATTACAGACTCGGACAGGGAGAGGTTGAAAATGTAGTGAAGACACTTGAAAATTGGTCTAGGGTTTCTGGGATAATTGTGTTGATGTGAGCCATGGTGTTGATGTTAGCCATGACCAGACTTTCAAAGCACTTCATGGCTACAAACGTGAGTGCTACGGGTCGGTAGTCATTTAACAGCTGATGCTCTCATGCATGCTTCATTGTGACTTGCCTCGAAGCGAGCGTAGAAGACATTTAGCTCGTCTGGTAGGCTTGTGTCACTGTGCAGCTTGTGGCTGTGCTTCCCTTTGTAGTCTGTAATAGTTTGCAAGCCCTGCCACATCCGACGAGCGTAAGAGCCGGTGTAGTATGATTCAATCTTAGTCCTGTACTGACGCTTTGCCTGTTTGATGGTTCGTCGGAAGGCATAGCGGAATTTCTTATAGGCTTCCGGGTTAGAGTCCCGCTCCTTGAAAGCGGCAGCTCTGCCCTTTAGCTCAGTGCGGATGTTGCCTGTAATCCATGGCTTCTGGTTGGCGTATGTATGTACAGTCACTGTGGGGACGGCGTCATCGATGCACTTATTGATGAAGCCAGTGACTGATGTGATGTACTCCTCAATGCCACCGGAAGAGTCCCGGAACATATTCCAGTCTGCTAGCAAAACAGTCCTGTAGCTTAGCATCTGCTTCATCTAACCACTTTCTTATTGACTGAATTGCTGGTGCTTCCTGCTTTAGTTTTTGCTTGTAAGCAGCCAGGTGGGGGTCAAAATCAAAAGTATCAGTCAGTATCTGGTGTGACTATGCATAGACTATGCATAGTATCTGCTCACCTCATTTGCTCACATTGTATATAGACTTATTTTTCTACTGTATTATTGAGTGTATGTTTGTTTTACTCCAAGTGTAACTCTGATGTTATATGTGTCGAACTGCTTTGCTTTATCTTGGCCAGGTCGCAGTTGTAAATTAGAAGTTGTTCTCAACTTGCCTACCTGGTTAAATAAAGGTGAAATAAATAAAATAAAATTTGCGACCAAGCTTCAACTTCCTGACTGATGTCTTGAGATGTTGCTTCAATAGATCCACATAATTTTCCTCGCTCATGATGCCATCTATTTTGTGACGTGCACCAGTCCCTACCGCAGCAAAGCACCCCCACAACATGATGCTGCCACCCCCGTGCTTCACGGTTGGGATGGTGTTCTTCGGCTTGCAAGCATCCTCCTTTTCCCTCCAAACATAACAATGGTCATTATGGCCGAACAGTTCTATATTTGTTTCATCAGACCAGAGGACATTTCTACAAAAAGTACGATCTTTGTCCACATGTGCAGTTGCAAACCGTAGTCTGGCTTTTTTATGGTGGTTTTGGAGCAGTGGCTTCTTCCTTGATGAGCGGCCTTTCAGGTTATGTCGATATAGGACTTGTTTTACTGTGGATATAGATACTTTCGTACCCATTTCCTCCAGCATCTTCACATGGTCCTTTGCTGTTGTTCTGGGATTGATTTGCACTTTTCGCACCAAAGTACTTTGATCTCTAGGAGACAGAACGCGTCTCCTTCCTGAGCAGTATGACGGCCGCGTGGTCCCATGGTGTTTATACTTGCGTACTATTGTTTGTATAGATGAACGTGGTACCATCAGGCGTTTGGAAATTGCTCCCAGGGATGAACCAGACTTGTGGTCTACAATTTATTTCTGAGGTCTTGGCTGATTTCTTTAGATTTTCCCATGATGTCAAGCAAGGACGCACTGAGTTTGAAGGTAGGCCTTGAAATACAACCACAGGTACACCTCCAATTGACTCAAATTATGTCAATTAGCCTATCAGAAGCTTCTAAAGCCATGACATCATTTTCTGGAATTTTCCAAGCTGTTTAAAGGCACAGTCAACTTAGTGTATGTAAGCTTCTGACCCACTGGAATTGTGATACAGTGAGTTATAAGTGAAATCATCTGTCTGTAAACAATTGTTAGTTGTGACATGCAGAAAGTAGATATCCTAACCGACCAAAACTATAGTTTGTTAACAAGAAATTTGTGGAGTGGTTGAAAAACAAGTTTTAATGACTCCAACCGAAGTGTATGTAAACTTCAGACTTCAACTGTAGCTTTTTTTGACCCAGAAATGAAAGCTAGATAGAGATGTCGTGTACCCTGTATATGTGAAACAATCATTCCCCCCTAAAAATGACTTGTCTGTTGATTCAATCCCTCCTCTCTTTGAGTAAACCAAAGCAAAGACTCGTCCAAACCAAAGACGTGTGGCATTTCTAGTCCTCATTTTGTTGTGGTGGACTATACAGGAAATGGTATCTTGACCTAAAAGAGGCCACAAAAACAGTAGGCATGCTGTCCAAATTCCTACACTGTAATGTACAGTCAGAACAGAACTAAATAAAAAAAGTTATAACCAGGGGCTGTGAGTTGGTTGGCATGTATTATCTGTTTGTTTCATCAACAAGTGATTCTATATCAGCAGATGATATGCAAGAATGAAATCCTCTGGTTATTTCAATTGTGATTCATGACAGGTGTGAGTTTCTTTCAGGAGAATTAAACATGTTGCCACTTACCCGAGACAAGTTATTATAACTGTGCCACTCTGCAATGAAGTAGTATAAACAGGAGGTCCGTGTTTTTAAGTACAGTATACTGTGAAATAAAGTCAGTACTGGACGTCTTACTTCACGACATCTCTTACCCCTCCCTGCAAGCAAGCAATAAAAAGTGCCACATGACCTGTGTAGAAGGAAGTAGCAAGTTAGCAACAAGCCCCGTATCCAGCAGATATCCAGATCTCTCTTGCGACTATAATTCGGGTAGAACAAATTGAGGAAAAATAGAAATTAAACAACATGTTCTTAAAACTTGTGTACGTTACATTGGTACTCGCATTGGTGAGTGCAACAACAGCTACAGACGTAGGTAAGTTTGCGACCTACGAAGCACAGCACAACCTGTTCTTGCGCTTTCTGCATTGTAAAGCCAGCGAGCGCGCTAGCTAACGTTAGCTAGCTAACTAAGGAGAGGTAACTGCGCGAGACGTTTGAGTGCATATTTGTGTCACATGTCTATCTAATTTCCCCGAATGTGACTGCAAACAGTTTGTTTAAATTATTTGTGCGAATCCCACGTGTTGTCAAATCAGGTCAAGCTAGTTGGTTTTTATAAGGAAATGTACGGAGCTTAGCCAGCTAGCTAACAGACTGCGCGCGTGCGACATCAAGCAGCCTACATTATCGTCCTCTAACTAGCTTTTAGAATAAAATAATACTAACGCCAGCCAGCAACCCTAAACTTACAGGAAAATGTATCGCTTTTAATTGACCCTTTCACAACAACTTTCGAAAATGGATGGTTAGTGAATCGGCCAGCTATTCTCTTGTTGCCCATGTCCAGCTGGCTGTTATCATATGCAACAACAAGCCTGTCAGCCTTGCGTCACATTAGACTTTTGTTGCGTTATGAAGCTCTAGTTAGTTAGCTATGAAGCTACACAAGTCACACGAACAGAGGGACAATGTTAAAGTCCCTCATTGACACAGGTATTTTAAATGTAATGCACTTGATGTTGACATGACCTTTCTCACCTCGTAACGTTAGACTGATTTCATGTACAAGGAATCGCTCAGTAACTTTACCACTCCCTGTGACTAACGATTTACATACAGTTGATGACTAATGTTTTGCCTAGTAAATATCTCCCTGGTAGGTCCAATTAGGTCTATATCCGTTAAAGTTGGCCAAATTACATCTAACCTTAGTTATACACTTGTAATTACTTATGTTAATTGATGTTTCCCGTTTCAGTTGAATGTGCTGCACTTGCTTGTGACGCATGTGTTGGTGACTGTCAATGGATGAACTGCACATGTAAGTACCTACTTTTCCTGCTCCTGCATGCATGATATTGTGGTGAAGAGTCATACATTTTGGCATGTAAGCTTAAGCCTACAATTTCCTGGGCCATACTGTAATTTTAATTTAGGAACATTAAACTACCAGACAGTATCGTTCTCTTTCAGGTACATTGTAAGCCAGTTGATTCTGTTTATTGACAATGTCATTCCAAAGGATCAAGAGGTAGCCATTTTGAGATGCAAGTCAAAAAGGACTGGGACAATGGGCCATTTGGGCAAGGCAGTGAACAGAGAAATGTGTGTCCTTAGTAAAAGTGTCTGCTTAGGTAGTTTAAGAAGCTACTAGGACATTTAGCCTCAAACCTCTTCCACACCAGCCATTTTAGAGAGTAGAGATATCTGCTGGTCCTTGGACAAGAACACTTTGCTACACAATTATCTCATTATGATAATGGAAATGCCTGGTCAGTCTATCATGATAAATGTCTTGATATTGTGGTCTCAAAATCTCCAGTGGGGATGTTTGTTAGTTTTTAGGCTTTGGTCGATGGTGTGATATACTAAGCTCCTAGATGCCTGAGTCATACAGTATAATTAAGCAATAAGGCAGGGGGGGGGGGGGGGGGGGGGGGGTTATATGGCCAATATACCACGCCTAAGGATTGTTCTTAGGCACGACTTTACGGTGTGCCTGGACACAGCCCTTAGCCGTGGTATATTGGCCATATACCACAAACCCTCAAGGTGCCTTATTGCTATTATTAACTGGTTATCAATGTAATTTACAGCAGTAAAAATAAATGTTTTGTCATACCCGTGGTATACGGTCTGATATACCACATCTGTCAGCCAATCAGCATTCAGGGTTCTAACCACCCAGTTTATAAGTCTTTATATAGCCAGCCAACAGCCTGCTGCTCTGACTGCCACATCCAAACTCTGTTTGCCTGTGGATGTTATCAGCCCAGTGAGTTAAGGTTACAGGTTGTTTTAATTGGGTTTTGTAAGCCAAGCCCAGATCATTGCCCATGACACAGTGCTGAGTGATAAAGGTGAACAGGTGCGTCATTCCCAGGTATGTGCGTGCCTGTGTGTGTGATGCTGAGAAGAAGCCGAGCAAATCCGATTGTGTGTTTTAGGAGGTGGTGCCATTTAAGCTACGTAGGGTTGTGAGATGTTTTTAGAGAGCCTGTGTGTCTGTCATCATGATTTGCATAATTTACTTCAACATAGCAAACTACATATTATAGGACTATCTAAATTGTGGGTGTGGTAAGTTGAATAGAAGGTTCCAGGCACATTATCCTCCTTGATTATGTGGACTGAGCTGAGTGTAGGCCCTCAGTTTTTGCGGTTACCACTAAAAAGAGGATGATCCCAGCTGCTACTGTATTTATTTCTCGGCTGCACTATAAAACCGCAGTAGCCTACCCAGCATGATTTGAAAAATTATCTGCGGGAAAGCAGCTTCCATTCGCTATTCGAGTGCATATGGACGTCTTATTTTTATCCTGCCCATTTGTTAATAGGCCCTTCTAAATCGAAACATGTTGAATATTAGAGTGAAATATGATCACTTGAAAAGAGACCAGTGTGTGCAGCCTGAGGCAAGGAACAGAGCGTAAGCGGGCCAAATTAGGCCCGTGGGCCGCCAGTTGGGGAACCCTGGCCTATGGCATGGCGTATAGCCAGATGACAAACTTCTATCCTGTTTTACTGAAATAAAGTTTAAGTTGGCAGTTTACATGCACTTAAGTTGGAGTCATTAAAACTCATTTTTCAACCACTCCACAAATTCTTATAAACAAACTATAGTTTTGGCAAGTCGGTTAGGACATCTACTTTGTGCATGACACAAGTAATTTTTCCAACAATTGTTTACAGACAGATGATTTCACTTCTAATTCACTGTATCACAATTCCGGTGGGTCAGAAGTTTACATACACTAAGTTGACTTTGCCTTTAAACAGCTTGGAAAATTCCAGAAAATGATGTCATGGCTTTAGAAGCTTCTGATAGGTTAATTGACATAATTTGAGTCAATTGGAGGTGTACCTGTGGCTGTATTTCAAGGCCTACCTTCAAACTCAGTGCCTCTTTGCTTGACATCATGGGAAAATCAAAAGAAATCAGCCAAGGCCTCAGAAAAAAATTGTAGACCACAAGTCTGGTTCATCCCTGGGAGCAATTTCCAAACGCCTGATGGTGCCACGTTCATCTGTACAAACAATAGTACGCAACTATAAACACTATGGGACCACACAGCCGTCATACCACTCAGGAAGGAGACACGTTCTGTTTCCTAGAGATGAACGTACTTTGGTGCAAACTGTTTGGCCATAATGACCATCGTTATGTTTGGAGGAAAAGGGGGGATGCTTGCAAGCCGACGAACACCATCCCAACCCGTGAAGCACGGGGATGATGGTGTAACGGATGTGAAATGGCTAGTTAGTTAGCGGGTACGCGCTAGTAGCATTTCAATCAGTTACGTCACTTGCTCTGAGACTTAAGTAGGGTTTCCCCTTGCTCTGCAAGGGCCGTGGCCTTTGTAGAGCGATGGGTAACGATGCTTTGTGGGCGACCGTCGTTGATGTGTGCAGAGGGTCCCTGGTTCGCGCCCGTGTCGGGGCGAGGGGACGGTTTAAAGTTATACTGTTACAATGGCATCATGTTGTGGGGGTGCTTTGCTGCAGGAGGGACTGGTGCACTTCACAAAATAAATGGCATCATGAGGTAGGAAAAGGATGTGGATATATTGAAGCAACATCTCAAGACATCAGTCAGGAAGTTAAAGCTTGGTCTCAAATGGGTCTTCTGAAGGGACAATGACCCCAAGCATACTTCCAAAGTAGTGGCAAAATGGCTAAAGGACAACAAAGTCAAGGTATTGGAGTGGCCATCACAAAGCCCTGACCTCAATCCTATAGAAAATGTGCGGACAGAACTGAAAAAGCGTGTGCAAGCAAGGAGGCCTACAAACCTGACTCAGTTACACCAGCTCTGTCAGGAGGAATGGGCCAAAATTCACCCAACTTATTGTGGGAAGCTTGTGGAAGGCTACCCAACACGTTTGACCCAAGTTAAACAATTTAAAGGCAATGCTACCAATTACTAATTGAGTGCATGTAAACTTCTGACCCACTGGGAATGTGATGAAAGAAATTAAAGCTGAAATAAATAATTCTCTCCTATTATTCTGACATTTCACATTCTTCAAATAAAGTGGTGATCCTAACTGACCTAAAACAGGGAATTTTTACTAGGATTAAATGTCAGGAATTGTGAAACGGAGTTTAAATGTATTTGGCTAAGGTGTATGTAAACTTCCGACTTTAACTGTACATTTTATTCATATCATAATGTTTCTTTCGACCTGCCTAAAATGAATAATGGATTTATTGTGATGGTGTATATTAAATGGATTTATTAGATTTTTTTATATATAAAAAAAGTTTCTGTGTGGGTATAGATTTTTTTTATGCAGATGTTCCAAAGGCGTGCATCAGCGGCTTGTATGCATCAGCGACGCTAAAAGTATTTCAAAACTGTAATATCTTATGCTTCACGGAGTCATGGCTAAACGACGACACTATGAACATACAGCTGGCTGCTTATACGCTGTACTGGCAGGATAGAACAGCAGCGTCTGGTAAAACAAGGGGCGGCGGGCTATGTATTTTTGTAAATAACATCTGGTGCATGATATCTAAGGAACTCTCGAGATTTTGCTCGCCTGAGGTAGAGTATCTCATGATAAGCTGTAGACCACACGATCTACCTAGATATTTTTCGTAGCTGTCTACATACCACCACAGTCAGAGGCTGGCACTAAGACAGCATTGAATGAGCTATATTCCGCCATAAGAAAACGCTCACCCAGAGGCAGCGCTCCTAGTAGCTGGGGACTTAAATCCATTTTAACAAATTTCTATCAGCATGTTGAATGTGCAACCAGAAGAAAAAAAACTCGACCACTTTTACTCCACACACAGAGACGCATACAAAGTAGAGGTCGACCGATTAATCGGAATGGCCGTTTAATTAGGGCCGATTTCAAGTTTTCATAACAATCGGAAATCGGTAATTTTGGACGCCGATCATTATTTTTTTTAATATTCATTAATAAAATATATATAATAATAATGTAGACCTTTACTTAACGAGGCAAGTCAGTTAAGAACACATTCTTATTTTCAGTGACGGCCTAGGAACGGTGGGTTAACTGCCTTGTTCAGGGGCAGAACGACAGACTTTTACCTTGTCAGCTCAGGGATTCAGTCTTGCAACCTTACGGTTAACTAGTCCAACGCTCTAACCACCTGCCTCATGAGGAGCCCGCCTGAATGCAGTAAGAAGCCACGGTATGTTGCTAGCTAGCATTAAACTTATCTTGTAAAAAATAATCTTATCAATCATAATCACTAGTTAACTACAAATGGTTGATATTACTAGTTTATCTAGCGTGTCCTGTGTTGCATATAATCGATGCAGTGCGCATTCACGAAAAAGGACTGTCGTTGCTCCAACGTGTACCTAACCATAAACATCAATGCCTTTCTTAAAATCAATACACAGACAATATATAATTTTTAAACCTGCATATTTAGCTAAAAGAAATCCAGGTTAGCAGGCAATATTAACCAGGTGAAATTGTGTCACTTCTCTTGCGCAACAGTTTTGGCCGCCTGGCTCATTGCGAACTAATTTGCCAGAATTTTTCATAATTATGACATAACATTGAAGGTTGTGCAATGTAACAGGAATATTTAGACTTATGGATGCCACCCGTTAGATAAAATATGGAACGGTTACGTATTTCACTGAAATAATAAATGTTTTGTTTTCGAGATGATAGTTTCCGGATTCAACCACATTAATGACCTAAGGCTCGTATTTCTGTGTGTTATAATTAAGTCTATGATTTGATAGAGCAGTCTGACTGAACGAGGTGGGCACCAGCAGGCCCGTAAGCATTCATTCAAACAGCACTTTCGTGCGTTTTGCCAGCAGCTCTGTTGTGCTTCAAGCATTGCACTGTTTATGACTTCAGGCCTATCAACTCCCGAGATTAGGCTGGTGTAACCGATGTGAAATGGTTAGCGGGGTGCGCGCTAATAGCGTTTCAAACGTCACTCGCTCTGAGACTTGGAGTGGTTGTTCCCCTTGCTCTGCATGGGTAACGCTGCTTCGAGGGTGGCTGTTGTCGATATGTTCCTGGTTTGAGCCCAGGTAGTGGCGAGGAGAGGGATGGAAGCTATACTGTTAGACTGGCAATACTAAAGTGCCTATAAGAACATCCAATAGTCAAAGGTTAATGAAATACAAATCGTATAGAGAGAAATAGTCCTATAATTCCTATAATAACTACAACCTAAAACTTCTTACCTGGGAATATTGAAGACTCATGTTAAAAGGAACCATCAGCTTTCATATGTTCTCATGTTCTGAGCAAGGAACCTAAACGTTAGCTTTCTTACATGGCACATATTGCACTTTTACTTTCTTCTCCAACACTTTGTTTTTGCATTATATAAACCAAATTGAACATGTTTCATTATTTATTTGAGGCTAAATAGATTTTATTGATGTATTATATTAAGTTAAAATAAGTGTTCATTCAGTATTGTTGTAATTGTCATTATTACAAATACATTTAAAAAATCGTCCGATGTAATTGGTATCGGCTTTTTTTTGGTCCTCCAATTATTGGTATCGCCGTTGAAAAATCTTAATCGGTCGACCTCTAATACAAAGCTCTCCCTCACCCTCCATTTGGCGAATCTGACCATAATTCTATCCTCCTGCTTACAAGAAAAAATGAAAGCAGGGAGCACCAGTGACTAGATCAATTAAAGAAGTGGTCAGATGAAGCAGATGCTAAGCTACAGGACTGTTTTGCTAGCAAAGACTAGAATATGTTCCGGGATTCCTCCGATGGCCTTGAGGAGTACACCACATCAGTCATTGGCTTCATCAATATGTGCATCGACGACATCGTCCCCACAGTGACCGTACGTACATACCCCAACCAGAAGCCATGGATTACAGGCAACATCCGCACTGAGCTAATGGCTAGAGCTACCGCTTTCAAGGAGCGAGACTAATCCGGAAGCTTATAAGAAATCCCGCTATGCCCTCCGATGAACCTTCAAACAGGACTAAGATCGAATCGTACTACACCGGCTCTGACGCTCGTCGGATGTGGCAGGGCTTGCAAACCATTGCCGGCTACAAAGGGAAGCACAGACGAGAGCTGCCCAGTGACACGAGCATACCAGATGAGCTAAACTACTTCTGTGCTCGCTTCGAGGCAAATGGCACTGAAACATGCATGAGCGCATCTGTTCTGCAAGACTGTGATCACGCTCTCCGCAGCCGATGTGAATAAGCCCTTAAAACAGGTCAACATTCACAAGGCCGCAGGGTCAAACGGATTACCAGGACAGGTACTGCGAGCATGCGCTGACCAATTTTCAAGTGTCTTCACTACATTTTCAACCTCTCCCTGTCCGAGTCTGTAATACCTACATGTTTCAAACAGACCACCATAGTGCCTGTGCCCAAGAACACTAAGGTAACCTGCCTAAATGACTACCGACCCGTAGCACTCACGTCTGTAGCCAAGAAGTGCTTTGAAAGGCTGGACATGACTCACATATCAACACCATTATCCCAGAAACCCTAGACCCACTCCAATTTGCATACCACTCCAACAGTTGCACATATGATGCAATCTGTATTGCACTCAACACTGCCCTTTCCCACCTGGACAAAAGGAACACCTACGTGAGAATGCTGTTCATTGACTACAGCTCAGCGTTCAACACCACAGTGCCCTCAAAGCTCATCGCTAAGGACCCTGGGACTAAACACCTCCCTCTGCAACTGGATCCTGGACTTCCTGATGGGCAGCCGCAGGTGGTAAGGGTAGGTAACAACACATCCGCCATGCTGTTCCTCAACACAGGTGCCCCTCAGGGGTGCGTGCTCAGTTTCCTCCTGTACTCCTGTTCACTCATGACTGCACGGCCAGGCACGACTCCAACACCAAGTTTGCCGATGACAACAATGGTAGGCCTGATCACCGACAACGACGAGACAACCTATAGAGTGGAGGTCAGACACCTGGCCGTGTGGTGACAGGATAACAACCTATCCCTCAACTTGATCAAGACAAAGGAGATAATTGTGGACTACAGGAAAAAGAGGACCGAGCACGCCCCCATTTTCATTGACGGGACTGCAGTGGAGCAGGTTGAGAGCTTCAAATTCCTTGGTGTCCACATCACCAACAAACTAACATGGTCCAAGCACACCAAGACAGTCGTGAGGAGGGCACGACAAAGCCTATTCCCACACACGAGACTGAAATTTTGGCATGGGTCCTCAGATCCTCAAAAGATTCTACAGCTGCACCATCGAGAGCATCCTGACTGGTTGCATCACTACCTGGTATGGCAACTGCTTGGCCTCCGACAACAAGGTGCGTACGGCCCAGTACATCACTGGGGCCAAGCTCCCTGCCATCCAGGACCTCTATACCAGGCGGTGTCAGAGGAAGGCCCTAAAAATTGTCAAAGACTCCAGCCACCCTAGTCATAGACTATTCTCTCTGCTACCGCATGGCAAGCGGTACCAGAGCGCCAAGTCTAGGTCCAAAAGGCTTCTCAACAGCTTCTACCCCCAAGCCTAAAGACTCCCGAACAGCTAATCAAATGGCCTCCCAGGCTATTTGTATTGCCCCCCCCCCCCCCCCTTTACACCACTGCTACTCTGTTATCATCTATGCATAGTCACTTTAATAACTCTACCCACATGTACATATTACCTCAACTAACCAGTGCCCCCGCACATTGACTCTGTACCGGTACCCCCCTGTATATAGTCTCGCTATTGTTACTTTTATTTCTTATCTGTATCTTGTTTTGTTTTTTTGTTTTTTTACTGCATTGTTGGTTAAGGACTTGTAATTAAGCATTTCACTGTAAGGTCTACACCTGTTGTATTCAGCACATATGACTAATAAAATTTGATTTGATATCAATATTTGCACATAAAGGTATTTCCACATCCATTTCTCCTGTAATTCATTTTACAAGACAAAGATCCCACCATGTCGAACTAACTAATTCTGTCGCATATATAAAATTGTACCCTAATTACTTGTTTCCATCACAGCTGTTGTGAATTATATATTTTTTAATAAGGTATGACTTTATTCTGATTTAAAAACTGTGGATGGAAACATGGTTTATGACTGACAGACAAAATCCCCACATCGCTGTGTCACACACCAGAACGAACAACTCAGCAGTCTCTCTCTATCACTCACACACCAGAACTAACGTCTCTCACCACACAGTAGGTCGGAGGTCTGAACTAATGCTTCTCACAAGCCCTACAACAGGATCACCAATTAGATATGAACTCAGTAAATCTGAAAGTTCACACAGACTGACCGTGGAGAGGGACATTCTAAAGTTGGCTACAATACAGACCCAGCACACTTAGGCCCAGGTAATGACCCAGCTCATTGTGGTGAGTTACTGCAAGCCCCACTGTTATTACCAGATTTATCATTGGTTTAGGGATTTCATGTAAACAACGTATAGGCCTCAAAGGGGCTCCATTTTTGTTCTGAAGGCTGTATTTTAATCCCACTGAGCTTCACATGTCCGCTGGTTTAGCTCAAAGTGTACTGGTCTGGATGTAAGAAACGCAAAGCGTTATGCAGCACTAGGCGCTTTAAGGATTTCCCCTCTGACAATCCTCTTCCCTCCGCTCTCTCTTACTGGATGCCCCTTGCAGTGGGTTTGTCTCACACTGATGTCAAGATCCTTCTGGAATGTGTGTTAGTGAGCGCCACCTTTCATAGCTGCCTGTGAGGTAACAGCCACCTCTACCCTCTCTACCAATGGAAAAGCCTGCCTTACACACACGGATAGTGGGGTCACACACGGATGATCTTAATTGCATATTCCTCGTGTCCTCTCGTCTCCTTCTCAAAACCCCATTGGATGAGAGAACCAGAGGTCCCTCTGACCTTCTCCTCCAGTGGGGTTTTGAGAAGGAGAGAATGCGAGGAGTATGCAATTAAGATTCTCCACTACTTAGCAAGACTAGGGTAGTGGCAGTGCTCAAAGTTTCAGAACAGTACGAGCATGAGATAAATCACCTGTAGGTTTCTGTTAAAGTTGATGTGTTTATGCTATGAACAGCAGCAAGTCTACCTAGCTTTATTGATATCACGCTGTTTCTTTATCAAATCAAACTTTATTGGTTGCGTACACAGATTGAGATGTTCTTGCCAGTGCAGTGAAATGCTTGTGTTTCTAGCTCCAACACTGCAGCAATATCTAACAATACACACACACCAATAAATATAGGGCGTTGTAACACTTGGTCCCTTAAAGACATTTTCTGTGAACTCAAGGAAGTTGGCTTAATTTGTTGTGCAGTGGGCACACACGAAAGCGGTGGTCACCAACCGGTTGATGGCCAAAAATGTACAGTGCATTCGGAAAGTATTCAGACCCCTTGACTTTTTCCACATTTTGTGTCGTTACAGCCTTACTCTAAAATCGATTTAAAACCAATAAAAAATCTACACACAATACCCCATTATCACAAAGCGAAAATGGGTTTCATGACGTTTTTGCAAATTGATTAAAAAAACATACCTTATTTATATAAGTGTTCAGACGCTTTGCTATGAGACTGGAAATTGAGCTTAGGTGCATCCTGTTTCCATTGATCATCCTTGAGATGTTTCTACAACTTGATTGGAGTCCACCTGTGTTAAATTCAATTGATTAGACATGATTTGGAGGGACACACCTGTCTCTAAGGTCCCACAGTTGACAGTGCATGTCAGAGGATAAAGCAAGCCATGAGGTCTATGGAATTGTCTGTAGAGCTCCGAGACAGGATTGTGTCTCAGATGTCTGCAACATTGAAGGTCCCCAAGAACACAGTGGCCTCCATCATTCTTAAATGGAAGTTTGGAACAACCAAGACTCTTCCTAGGGCTGGCCGCCCGATCAAACTGAGCAATCGGGGGAGAAGGTCAGGGAGGTGACCAAGAACCTGATGGTCACTCTGATAGAGTTCCATTGTGGAGATGGGATAACCTTTCAGAAGGACAGCCATCTCTGCAGCACTCCCCGCCAATTAGGCCTTTATGGTAGAGCGGCCAGACAGAAGCCACTCCTTAGTAAAATGGCATGTGACAGCCTGCTTGGAGTTTGCCAAAACACACCTAAAGAACTCTCAGACATGAGAAACAAGATTCTCTGGTCTGATGAAATCAAGATTTCTAAAAACCTGTTTTCTCATTGTCATTATGGGCTTTGTGTGTAGATTCCATGTGTGTTGTTTCATAGTTTTGATGTCTTCACTATCATTCTACAATGTAGAAAATAGTAAAAAAAATAAAGGATCCTTGAATGCGTAGGTGTCCAAACTTTTGAATGGGACTCATATCTCTATATAGATTGTGTGTACACACATTACCGTTTAAAAGTTTGAGTTCACTTAGAAATGTCCTTGAAAAGCACTTTTTTTTGTCCATTTTTAAAATAACATCAAATTGATCAGAAATACAGTGTAGACATGGTTAATGTTGTAAATGACTATTGTAGCTAGAAATGGCAGATTTGTAATGGATTATCTACATAGACCCATTATCAGCAACCAATGGCACGTTGTTAGCTAATCCAAGTTGATCATTTTAAAAGCCTAATTGATCATTAGAAAAACCTTTTGCAATTATGTTAGCATCGTTAGCGAACTGTTGTGCTGATTTAAGAAGCAATAAAACTGGCCTTCTTTAGACTAGTTGAGTATCTGGAGCATCAGCATTTGTGGGTTTGATTTACAGGCTCAAAATGGCCAGAAACAGAGCACTTTCAGAATAGAACCAGAATAGAAAGAGTGGGAGGCGCCGGTGCACAACTGAGCAAGAGAACAAGTACATTAGTGTCTAGTTTGAGAAACAGATGCCTCACAAGTCCTTAACTGGCAGCTTCATTAAATAGTACCCACAAAACACCAGTCTCATCGTCAACTGTGAAGAGGCGACTCCGGGATGCTGGCTTTCTAGGCAGAGTTGCAAAGAAAAAGCCATCTCTGACTGGCCAAAAAGATTTAAGATGGCAAAAAGAACACAGACACTGGACAGAGGAACTCTGCCTCGATGGCCAGCATCCCAGAGTCGCCTCTTCACTGTTGACGTTGAGACTGGTGTTTTGTGGGTACTATTTAATGAAGCTGCCAGTTAAGGACTTGTGCGGCATCTGTTTCTCAAATTAGACACTAATGTACTTGTCCTCTTGCTCTGTTGTGCACCGGGGCCTCCCACTCCCTCTATTCTTGTTAGAGACAGTTTGCGCTGTTCTGTGAAGGGAGTCGTACACAGCGTTGTACGAGATCTTCAGTTTCTTGACAATTTCTCCCATGGAATAGACTGACGAGTTTCAGAAGAAAGTGCTTTGTTTCTGGCCATTTTGAGCCTGTAATCGAACCCACAAATGTTCCAGATACTCAACTAGTCTAAAGAAGGCCAGTTTTACTGCTTCTTTAATCAGCACAACAGTTTTCAGCTATGCTAACATAACTGCAAAAGGGTTTTCTAATGATCAATTAGCCTTTTTAAAGTGATACATGGATTAGCTAACACAACGTGCCATTGGAACAGAGGTGTGATGGTTGCTGATAATGGGCCTCTGTAGATATCACATAAAAAATCAAGCAACAATAGTCATTTACAACATTTAACATTGTCTACACTATTTCTGGTCAATTTGATGTTATTTTAATGGACAAAAAAATGTGCTTTTTCTTTCAAAAACAAGGACATTTCTAAGTGACCCCAAACTTTTGAACGGTAGTGTATCTATCCACCCCCTTGGATTAATCAGTAATGGGAAAGATCATGCAGTGGGGGAGGGGGCTGGCTATGATGTATGACTTTCCAGGAAGGAGAATGACTGAACTCACACTAGACTCCTGAGCTGACAAGCCCATCCCATTTGACTGAAAACAAGATAATACTTGGCTGTGGTTCAAACTCATAAAAGACACACCCTCGTCCACTTAACCTCGCCTTATGCCCTTGGGGGAATCCCTGTCACCATCTTGGAGGGCGGTCCAAATGATTCGCCAAGCAAGGGAAGTTTTAAAACGTAAGCCCCTCAGCCCTCGTTTTTAGTCGAGTTTGCGAGTGTACAATTATGTTCACTTTGGGGACTGAAACTTCCCATAATTAAATTTGCGACGATTGTACATCCGCTAAGAAACGTCTGCCAAAAATGAAAACGTCAACATTGAAGTGTAAGTAAAAACAAATGTAAATTATTTATAAATTGTGCTACTAATGCACATGACGGCACAAACACGTCTTGTAAAAGTAATGATGTTTGGTTCGTTTTTGGAAAATTTTGAAATAAAATGTTTTCCTTCTTCAGAAGTTCCAGCTAGGCAGGCTAACCGTTAGTTAGCTAATTAATTTGCTAGCTATCATATAGTTGGCATGTATTAATCATTATACATTTAATTGTAAGTAGACTTGCAATTGTAATTGACTGTAGCATATGTAAAGCACCCACAAGCTACCGGTGGCTGAAACACAATCATCGCGGGATGAACGAGTGACGAATTTCTGTGCAAGGGCGGTCCATTTAAAAATCATTCCTTCCTCCCTTACCCTGCAAGTGTATACTCGTCAGGCATCATCAGAAGTGTCCACTTAATTTGAGGGCTGAGGGGATAGGGTGTCTTCAGTGTTTGGAATGCAGCCCTTGTGTTCTTAAATGGCTCATGTTCCCTATGGTGCCAGGATTAGTATAGTTTTCCTAAAGATTCCCGATCACCTGAACACATTTTCTTGTCTTTGTGTTAGTGCTCTACTGGAAAACGACATCTTTCATTGGTGCTTGTTTGTTCCTTTTATCCCCTCTGTTCAGTTACAGCAACTCCAGATGTCTCCTGTGTCAACGTCACCGTAAACAGTCAGAACATGAGCATAGGCGCCTGCTCCAATGAAACCTGCTCAGGTAAAGTCCAATACCATCACCTGGTTCATTTAAAGGCTACTCCAGAGGGATTACATGTGCTTTGTCATTCCAGTGACAGTGACTGTCACTTTGTTAACATGACACAGGACTGGCCTTCAACAGAAAGTGACTGATCTTGGCATATGTAGACATTCTATATCTCTGTTATGTGGTGTCAGTTGCTTTCTCTCAATACTTTGAAATGCTTCCCTCCTTTCCTAATTGCTTTGTCGCTGCCTTCCTCCTCCCTTGTCATTCCACTGGTCCAAAAGGATTAGATGGGCGAAAGCTATTTGTATGAATTCACGCTATTACATTCACCTACCAAATCCTGTCAGATCAAAATGGAAGGCAGGAGGGGAATGCAGAAGGCATTTTGGGACTATCCAGATGTAGCCTGGTTGTTATGGTGGTATGTCTCTTTCTTCCCTGCTTTATACTAGGCCCGGGATGATACCAGTATCCCGATACTCATTAGTATTGTGACAAGGAAACAAAAAGCAAAGCGGATTTAACTTCTTTAGATTAACAGCCCTAATGTTGGAGACGAACGTGATTAGGTTCTCTTCCAGAGTCACGTTTATTTTCCAAGCAATAGTGCACAATATTTTACGTACAGCAGGACCGTAGTGTTAGGTCTGCTTTGTGTTTTCATTTTTGCCTTGGAAAAAATATTGCAATACTGAAATCGTCACAGCCCTGCTTTATACTCTGTCTCTCTCTGTGTCGGTCTCTTCAGTGCAGCCTTTTACTTCAAGTTCAGCCAAACCCCCTACCCCCATCACGACTGCTATCCCTACCCTCACCCCTACAGTCAGCAATGTCACTAACAGCTCTACCACTGAGTCCACCACAGGTAACCAGCAAAAACCAGCCTCTCAGCTGCTCCCTTCTAATCAGTGTGTGTCTACTGTGTGGCCTGATGGTTGTAATGTCAACCCTAAATATGGGTAAATGGTCAACTGTTTTTGTAAATGGTGAAATGGTATTAAACTGATATCTTACTGCTGTGTCCAGCTAACCTGACCACTGCAGTACCAACTGCCCTGACCACTGCAGTACCAACTGCCCTGCCCACTAACGGCACCGTCACAGTCTCTGACACAACGACTGCTTCAAGTAAGTTCCCATGCAAGCCCAGTCTGAAATCAAATCATATTACTGAATCAAATTACTGAATCAAAACTCAATTCCACCAGTGTATTATCAATATGTTTGTGGTTCTACATAGCCCTAGAGGCTAGTGGCGATACAGTGAAATGACTTGGCTCTCACTCCCACCCTGTGCAGACAGCACTGCGTCACCAGTGGGGCCCTCTCCTGCACCTCATAAGAATGCAACGTTTGACGCAGCAAGCTTCATTGGGGGCATCGTGCTGGTCCTGGGCCTGCAGGCTGTGCTCTTCTTCCTCTACAAGTTCTGCAAGTCCAAGGACCGCAACTACCACACCCTCTGAAGGACCGACACCAACACCTACTCTGGCCCCCCACCCCTCCCGGGCCAGCTGGAACCTCCTAATATCAACCCCCTAACCCCTGGCCATTGTGATTCTCTCAAACAGTGTTTCTCCCACAATCCCCACTCCTCATTGCATTGTGCTAGCAACCTGTGGTTTAGGCCAGTAGCCTGAATACACACATGGGCTGTAAACTAAACACACAACAGGAGGCTGCTGAGGAGAAGACTGCTCATAATAATGGCTGGAACGGAGCAAACGGAATGGCATCAAACGCATGGCATGTGTCTAATTCCATTCCGTTTGCTTCGTTCCAGCCATTATTATGAGCCGTCTTCTCCTCAGCAGCCTTCTGTTGTGTGTTTAGTTTGGAACGGATACCATTCCGGCTCTAGCCATTAGCACGAGCCCGTCCTCCCCAATTAAGGTGCCACCAACCTCCTGTGGTACACACCCACATTTGCGCCACATCTTTTACTGGATGTAGTACACTACGCATTTCTCACACCCTGGTGCAGCCTTCAGCACATAGGATTACATCACTGTGTTTCCCCTCTTTCCCCCCCTCCTCATTCAGTTAGTCATTGTGACTGGAGGAAAATCAGCTTCATTTACTGCTCCTCTCCCCTGGCCCTTCATTTTAATGTTTTACCTGCCTGGCCTGCCATTTAAAGAGCCAACAGTCATTTATGTGAAGGACTTTCTGTTCTGTTGGAATATAGTGGGGCTGCCATGGCATTAGCTTGTGGCCTTCATGCACCTTGGTAACGCTTCGGAAACACTGAGGTCCCCTCCCCTGTTATTTTTCAGAATTTGATGACTGGATGATGCAGCATAGCTTTTATTCTTGTTTGTCGTGGGACAGATCTGGGCAGGGTTTTTCACACCTATATAAAGGGGATATAATCAACTGATGGTGGAGGTACCTGAGAAAGTCCAAACAAAAAGAGAACTAGAAGCAGTACTCCATTCTTTATGTTAGAATATTCTGTATGAAGATGCCTCCATCTGAAGCGGAGGATGAGTCAGACTCTTGGTGTTAAGACACAGCACACACCACACGCTGCCAAGAGAGCAGCTCAATGCAATACACCCAAATCAATCCCCATTTCTACAACCCCCTCTGTCTTTACCGGCTTCGGCCAAACGGATCACAGTGAAGAGTCGAGTCAGTAGACTTGAGATCTTCCCTTAACAGGAAGGCAATCGCAATGAGTCAAGTCTTTGGGACATGGTCGAAGGGTTCTACAGATAAAAGATTGTAGTAAATATATGAGAATGATTAAATAAGTCTAATTATGAATTCAAGTGTTGAATGGAAGAGATGAAGATAAGACAGCCTGCACCTTATTGATGCGTACAGTGATAGCAGTAAAGTGCCTTTAATGTTAAATGTGACTTAAAGAGGGGATGAGTGAGAATTATGATGTTGCTCCTCTTCCTCCTAGCTGAGGCCTGAGTGTCGTTGTGAAGTAAAAGCAGTCTGGTGACAGGAGCGGTAACACAGTGCTGATATTAGTGATGAGCAGAGAGAACAGAACCAGGGTGGTTCTCAATCCCATTTTTCATTCACTCAAACCAAGTAGTTACCTGAAATTCAAAAATGTTCCTCATAGAAGATTGGGAATGATTTCAATTTCAGTTGACTTCCTGAACTGGCTGAATAATTGCAATGAATTGGGCCCAACCCTGAACAGCAGAACCCTAGTATCCCAGCTGGACTGAATAGCCTTTTATTATTGAAGAGTAGACCGATACATTAGTTCCTCATCTTGGTCTTTGATGGATGAAGACCTATTACAGTATCAATTGATTATAATGGCATTGGTTGAGATGTCACCTATGCAGGAAGATGTTTTGAATGTTCCCCACAGCACCCTAGTGCTAGTTCCCCCTCATATTGTACAGGCACATCCTTATAGCCTGTGTTTTTGAAAATTAATAGTGAAGAATAATTTTTGGCTTAGTTCTTAATACATTTGTTTTTCCTGGAGTCATGCATAAATTGGACTGATAGTTTTGAAATTATCAAATAACTAACTAATACCTGGTCCCTGAACTTAAAATGGATGCAATGTTGAGATGTCCTTTTCATGAGCTCTGTCTTTTTTTAAGTGCAGTGCCAAGGAGAGGAGTTCCTTCAGAAAGTATTGACACCCCTTGACTTTTTCCACATTGTGTTGTTATAGCCTAAAATTTATTAAATTGAGATTTTGTATCACTGATCTGCACACAATACCCAAAATGTCAAAGTGGAATTATGTTTTTAGAATTGTTTACAAATTAATTAAAAATGTAAAGCTGAAATGTCTCGAGTGGAAAGGTATTCAACCCCTTTGTTATGGCAAGCCTAAATAAGTTCAGGGGTAAAAATGTGCTTAATGAGTCATGTAAATTACATGGACTCACTCTGTGCGCAATAATAGTGTTTAACATGATTTTTAAATGACTACTCCATCTCTAAAACCCCACACGTACAATTATCTAAGGTCCCTTGGTCGAACAGTTAATTTCAAGCACAGATTCAACCACAAAGACCAGGTTTTGCAAAGAAGGGCACCTATTGGAAGATGGGTAAAAAAGCAGACATTTGAATATTCCTTTGAGCATGGTGGTTATTAATGACACTTTGGATGGTGTGTCAATACAGCCAGTCACTACAAAGATGCAGGCGTCTTTCCTAACTCAGTTGCTGGAGAGGAAGAAAACCGCTCAGGGATTTCACCATGAGGCCAATGGTGACTCTAAAACAGTTACAGAGTTTAATGACTGATGGGAGAAAACAGGATGGATCAACAACATTCTAGTTGCTCCGCAATACTAACCTAATTGACAGAGTGAAAAGAAGGAAGCCTGTACAGGAAAGAAAATATTCCAAAACATGAATCCTGTTTGCAATAAGGCACTAAAGTAATACTGCAAAAAATGTGGCAAAAGAAATTTGACACTTTGTTCTGAATACAAAGCATTATGTTTGGGGATACTCCCAACACATCACTCAGTACCACTCTTCATATTTCCAAGCATGGTGGTGACTACATATGCTTGTCTTCGGCAAGAACTAGGGAGTTTTTAGGATAAGAATAAACGGAATAGAGCTAAGCACAAGTAAAATCATAGCGGGAAACCTGATTGTCTGCTTTCAAACAGACACTGGGAGACAAATTCTAAAACACAATGCCAAATATACACTGGAGTTTCTACCAAGACAACATTGAATGTTCCTGAGTGGCCTGGTTGGGCTTTTACTTAAATCTGCTCATTAATCTATAGCAAGACTTGAAAATGGCTGTCTAGTAATGATCAACAACCAACTAGACAGCTTGAATAATTTTAAGAATAATGTGCACGTATTGCACAATCCAGGTTTGCAAAACTCCTAGAAGTTTTTTGGGGATTTTTCTTCTGCTTTGACGTTAGAATATTTTGTCTAGATCGTTGGCAAAAAATTACAATTAAATCCATTTTAATCCCACTTTGTAACACAACAAATTGTAGAAAAAGTCCAGAGGTTTGAATACTTTCTCAAGGCACTGTAGGTTTCCCAAATGTAGTGCTCGTACAGTATGTCTAGTTCTTTGATTAGCTTGCTGCTAACAGTGTGATGTCCACCTTGTACATAGAGCTGTCATGTCCTTCAGTTGATCTACCTTCAAGGTTTCCACTTTCAATCGTGTAAAGGCAAGATGATGGATCTTTTTTAGTGTTTTATCAATTGCTTTCGCTTGCAGTGGCTTGTCAATGTCAAGACTTGGTTGTGTTTTTGTTTGTAATTTTTTGCATGTTTGCATGTCCAATGCTTGAAATTGTTATATTTTATTTTGAATTAGGCTCATGGTGCTTCAGGCACTTAAAATAAAAATAACCACTTGATGAATTTGTCAAACAGTATGCTAGTGGAGAGTATGCCTAAACAATGTGCATTAAAGCCAAAGTCCTCAGTCTTGGCATGGAAAATGGAGCGTTGCACTGACGAAGCTTTGCTTTGTACTTTTTGCCTTATCGTTTTTGTATTGCTTCCAAAAATGTATGAATGCTTGTGAGAACTCTTAGCTCAATATTTTCCTAATGATGGAAAAAAATTATCACTTTGTTGTTTTTGTATGAACACTCAATGTCATTTAAATCTGCGCATGCGTCTTTCCTTGGCCTTCATTGTCCCTGATTTCATATTTGTTCTTGATCGCTTTAAGCATGCCTTTTACAGTATTCATCTACAGTCACCCAGCGGCATTAGGCTACGTCCCAAAGACCCCCGAACTATGGCATGTCAGAAGTACAAATCTAGTTTTGCCTTGGCTGCATTCACAGCTTCACAGTATGCTGTGGCAACTGATAAGCATTTGTGAATCAATCCAGCATTCTGAGTGTTACTTCCCTGTTATTTCTCTTTTTGCCATAGTCCTAAGGACACAATGTTTGTTTTTGAAACTGATTTAAAATGACTGCCTACCATAGAAATGCACCATCTTGCAGTGAGAGTATTTTCTTTCAGTAGATGTCACATGACATCGCCAGTACCCACAGCAACTAATACAAATATTCAAATTGTTGCCAATTTTTTCCAGTGCCCGTAGACTCACAGTTCCTCTCCCTGCACCTTTTCAAGAAAAGTGCCTTACTCAGTTGAACATAAATTAACGTTATTTTTGTTGTAACGGGATAGTACACCCAATAGATATCAAAGGGACTCTTCATTTTCAGACCCCTTGTAAAGATGAAATCAAAGATGCTTTGTGTTATAAGAGCATCTTTAAATGTTGTCTTTGTTTTCTCAATCACACTTTGCTTTTGGAGCCTAAACCAGACACAGAAGAATGGGTTAGCTGGCCAGAGCCACAGACATGCATAGTATGGCAAATTGTCCTAAATATTGTCACCAAGCATTCCATGACTTGCCTACATTCCAACCAAAATTGGAATTTACATTCTTGACCCTAGAATGTAGCGTTCTCTGGAACAACGGTGAACGTTAGTATTGTACCCAGTTGGTCGATCTTTACATGTCTCTGGCTCTCGAGGCAGCTGTCATTATTAGTGTGAAGCTCTGGAGCTGTTTTTTTGTGTTGCCTTATTGCTTTTTAACCATGTCCACATGCCACCTTGATCTAAGTCCTGTTGAATAAAAAGTCATAGGTCTTATTGAATGATTCCTCAGCTTTGCTCTCACCTTTCTCTCACACACAGACACACACAGGTTAATGTGTTGACAGACACTTGCTGTTGCATATAGTCAGGATGCCTACAACTCTAATGGTTTGCTTGTTGATGTGTCCTTTTTGCCTGGAATCTTGTTTGCCTTAAGTTTTCTTTTATAGTTTTGCCATTAGATTCAAGATGTTAAAATCAATAAAGTTTGAATATTGTTAAACAATTTATTTGTCTTTGTATTTACTGTACATTCTCTCACGTTTCTGAGCAGGACAGTCTTATGGCAGAATGCAGTGGGTCATACAGTAAACCACAAATCAAGACTGCTACAATGGAGCTGTATATTTGTGAAACAGTTGGAAACCAGGACTCAGGTTAAAGATCTATCTATGAAATAATGTGGCAGGTTGCCTCAGCAACAAAAGGTACAGAGTTCAGAAAGCATGATCTCCAGCAGATTTAGAATTAGAACACGGGAGAGAGAAGTAAGGAGGAAAGACACTAGAATACCTGCTGTTGAAACCTCACAGAATTCGGAAGAACTAAACAGGCAAAGATGCTGGACTAAGGTAAAGAAGTAGTGCTGCTGACTACATTCTAGGGCCCCTAGTGAAGGTGTGGATGTCAGCGACAATCAAACACATCTCTGTCGGTGGTCTAGCCACGTGCTGGAAGGGTCAAGTTGCCCAGAACGCCTGTAGAGGTGCAACAGGGTATTACAGCTTTACTCTGCAGCACTGCCTCTTAAACATAAATCAATCAAATGTATTTATAAAGCCCTTTTTACATCAGCCGACGTCAAAAAGTGCTATACAGAAACCCAGCCTAAAACCCCAAACAGCAAGCAATACAGATGTAGAAGCACGGTGGCAAGGAAAAACTCCCTAGAAGGCAGGAACCTAGGAAGAAACCTAGAGAGGAACCAGGCTCTGGGATGTGGACAGTCCTCTTCTGGCGGTGCCAGGTTGAGATTATAACAGTACATGGCCAAGATGTTAAAACGTTCATAGATGACCAGCAGGGTCAAATAATAATAGTAATCACAGTGGTTATAGAGGGTGCAACAGGTCAGCACCTCAGGAGTAAATGTCAGTTGGCTTTTCATATCCGATCATTCAGAGTTAGAGACAGCAGGTGCGAGAGTGAGCCGAAAACAGCAGGTCCTGAACAAGGTAGTACGTCCGGGGAACAGGTCAGGGTTCCATAGCCGCAGGCAGAACAGTTGAAACTGGAGCAGCAGCACAACCAGGTGGACTGGGGACAGCAAGGAGTCATCAAGCCAGGAATCTTGAGGCATGGTCCCAGGGCTCAGGTCCTCCGGGAGTGGAGGGAGAGAGGGAGCATACTTAAATTCACACAGTACACCGGATAAGACAGGAGAAATACTCCAGACATAACAGACTGACCCTAGCACCCCGACACAAACTATTGCAGCATAAATACTGGAGGCTGCGACAGAAGGGAACCCGAGGGGGGCGCCAAACAGAAAGATAACGTCAGTGACTCAACCCACTCAAGTGACGCACCCCTCTTAGGGAAGGGATGGAAGAGAACCAGTTAGCCAGTGACTCAACCCCCGTAATAGGGTTAGAGGCAGAGAATCCCGGTGGAGAGAGGGGAACCGGCCAGGCAGAGACAGCAAGGGTGGTTCGTTGCTACAGTGCCTTTCCGTTCACCTTCACACTCCTGGGCCAGACTACACTCAATAATAGGACCTACTGAAGAGATAAGTCTTCAATAAAGACTTAAAGGTCGAGTCCGAGTCTGCGTCTCTCACATGGATAGGCAGACCATTCCATTAAAATTGAGCTATATAGGAGAAAGCCCTGCCTCCAGCTGTTTGCTTAGAAATTCAAAGGACAATAAGGAGGCCTGTGTCTTGTGACCGTAGTGTACGTGTAGGTATGTTTTTTATAAAATAATTATTTAACCTTTATTTAACTAGGCTAGTCAGTTAAGAACAAATTCTTATTTACAATGACGGTCTACCAAAAGGCAAAAGGTGTCCTGCGGGGACGGGGGCTGGGATTATAAATAAATAAATACAGGACAAAACACACATCACGACAAGAGAGAAAACACTACATAAAGAGAGACCTAAGACAACAACATAGCAAGGCAGCAACACATGACAACACAGCATGGCTTCAACACATGACAACACAGCATGGCAGCAACACAACATGACAACTACATGTAGCAACACAACATGGTAGCAGCACAAAACATGGTAGAAACATTATTGGGCACAGACAACAGCACAAAGGGCAAGAAGGTAGAGACAACAAAGCATCACACGAAGCAGCCACAACTGTCAGTTAGTGTCCATGATTGAGTCTGTGAATTAAGAGATTGAGATAAAACTGTCCAGTTTGAGTGTTTGTTGCAGCTCGTTCCAGTTGCTAGCTGCATCAAACTGAAAAGCAGAGCGACCCAGGGATGTGCGTGCTTTGGGGACCTTTAACAGAATGTGACTGGCAGAACATCTAGCCGCTCGAGAGCACCCTTACCTCCCGATCTATAAATTATGTCTTCGTAATCTAGCATGGGTAGGAATGTCATCTGAATCAGGGTTATTTTGGCAGCTGGGGTGAAAGAGAAGCGATTACGATAGAGGAAACCGAGTCTATATTTAACTTCAGCCTGCAGCTTTGATATGTGCTGAGAGAAGGACAGTGTATCGTCTAGCTATACTCCCAAGTACTTGTATGAGGTGACTACCTCAAGCTCCAAACCCTCAGAGGTAGTAATCATACCTGTGGGGAGAGGGGCATTCTTATTACCAAACCACATGACCTTTGCTTTGGTGTTGTTCAGAACAAAGTTAAGGGTAGAGAAAGCTTGTTGTAGAGCATTTAACACAAAATCCGCGGAGGGACCAGCTGAGTATACTGTATCATCTGCAGAGCTTCCTACTGCCTGAGCTATGTTGTTGATGTAAATTGAGAAGAGCGTGGGGCCTAGGATTGAGCCTTGGGGTACTCCCTTGGTGACAGGCAGTGACTGAGACAGCAGGTTTTCTGACTTTTTACACTGCACTCTTTGAGAGAGGTCGTTAGCAAACCAGGCCAAAGACCCCTCAGAGACACCAATACTCCTTAGCCGGCACACAAGAATGGAATAGTCTACCGTATCAAAAGCTTTGGCCAAGTCAATAAAAATAGCAGCACAACATTGCTTAGAATCAAGGGCAATGGTGACATCATTGAGGACCTTAAGGTTTCAAAATAGAAATAGGCCTATAACAGTATCGGATCAGCTTGATCTCCCCCTTTAAATAAAGGATGAACCGTGGTTGCCTTCCAAGCAATGGGAACCTCCCCAGAAAGGAGAAACAGGTTAAAAAGGTCAGAGATAGGCTTGGATGATAGGGGCAGCAACCTTAAAGAAAAAAGGGTCTAAACCATCTGACCCAGATGGTTTTTTGGGGTCAAGTTTCAGGAACTCCTTTAACACCTCAGACTGAGTGACTGCCTGCAGGGAGAAACTTTGTAGCGGGGCAGGGGAAAAGAGGGAGAAGCATGGGGGAAAGTCGCATTAGAAGGGGTGGGAGATGAGGAAATGTTGGACGGGCAAGGATGGCTGAGTCAAATAGCAATCCTGACTTAATGAAGTGGTGATTAAAGAGCTCAACCATGTGCTTCTTGTCAGTAACAACCACATCAACAACATTAAGGGACATGGACAGCTGTAAGGAGGAGGGTTTATTCTTCAGGTCTTTAACCGTTTTCCAGAACTTCTTGGGGTTAGACCCACAGAGAGAGATCTGCTCCTTAAAGTAACTAACTTTGGCCTTCCGGATAGCCTGAGTGCACGTATTTCTAATTTTTCTGAACGAGAGCGTCAGCCTAAGTATGCGTGTGCCGAGCCTTTCGCCAAATGCAATTCTTGAGGGGCTGGGGCTGAACCTGTTTTTAATTCTCCCTTTCTTCATGGGGTCGTGTTTGTTGACACCATTTAAAACATCAAAAAAGAAGGTCCAAGCATCTTCAAGCTGATTCTATACCATTTTACAGAGGCCAGGTCATGAAGGAAGGCTTGCTCATTAAAGTTTTTCAGCAAGCGTCTATAACAATTCAGGACAGGTCTTTTCACTGAGCAGCCATTACGAACACAGGCTATAAAACAGTGATCACTAAGGTCATTACAGAAAACACGAGACTGATACCTATCAGGATTATTTGTGAGGATAACATCAAGGAGAGTAGCCTTTTCTGGGTGTTTGGAGTCATACCTTGTGGGATTGGTAACAGTCTGAGAAAGATTTAGGGAGTCCCATTGCTTTAGGACTTGGTCAGGGGGTTTAAGCATGTCCCAGTTTATGTCACCTAGCAGGACAAATTCAGACTTAGTGTAAGGGGCCAGGAGAGAGCTTAGGGCAGGTAGGGTACAGACCGGTGCTGATGGAAGACGATAACACCCAGCAACAGTCAACAAAGAGCTATTTGAAAGTTAAATGCTTAAAACCAGCAAATCAAATTGTTTGGGGACAGACTTGGTGGAGACAACCGAGCACTGAAGGTGATCCTTGGTAAAGATTGCCACTCCCCCACCTTTGGAAGATCTGTCTTGCCGAAAAAGGTTATAACCAGAAAGGTTAACATCAGTACTCAAACACTCTTTCTTAACCACGTCTCAGTAATGACCAACACATCGGGATTGGAACTGTGAACACACACTTTCAATTGATCATTTTTAGGTAATAAGCTTCTAGTGTTAATGTCTAGAACACCCAGGCTTTTACGAGAGCAGAAATCAGTGCAGCAGATATCAGAGAACAATTCAGAATTGGGCCTAGCAACGGTAGATGGGCCAGGGTGTACATGCACATTTCCAGATATCATCAACAGTAATACAATGTACGGCAGGACCAAATCGGAGAGATAGGTAGAAGCAAGCCCATGTAATGCTTTGTAGGTTAGCAGTAAAACCTTGAAATCAGCCCGAGCCTTTACAGGAAGCCAGTGTAGAGAGGCTAGCACTGGAGTAATATGATCACATTTTGGGGTTCTAGTCAAGATTCTAGCAGACGTTTTTAGCCCTAACTGAAGTTTATTTTGTGCTTTATCCGGGTAGCCGGAAAGTAGAGCATTGCAGTAGTCTAATCTAGAAGTGACAAAAGCAGGATTAACTTTTCTGCATAATTTTTGGACAGAAAGTTTCTGATTTTTGCATTGTTACGAAGATGGAAAAAAGCTGTCCTTGAAATAGTCTTCATGTGTTTGTCAAAAGAGAGATCAGGGTCCAGAGTAACGCTGAGGTCCTTCACAGTTTTATTTGAAACGTCTGTACAACCATCAAGATTAATTGTCAGATCCAACAGAAGATCTCTTTGTTTCTTGGGACCTAGAACAAGCATCTCTGTTTTGTCTGAGTTTAAAAGTAAAACATTTGCTGCCATCTACTTCCTTATGTCGGAAACACAGGCTTCCAGGGAGGGCAATTTCGGCGCTTCACCATGTTTCATCGAAATGTACAGCTGTGTATCGTCCGCATAGCATTGAAAGTTAACATTATGTTTCCGAATGACATCACCAAGAGGTAAACTATAAGGTGAAAACAATAGTGCTCCTAAAACGGAACCTTGAGGAACACCGAAACTTACAGTTGATTTGTTAGAGGACAAACTGATATCTTTCCGACAGATAAGATCTAAAACAAGCCAGAACTTGTCCGTGTAGACCAATTTGGGTTTCCAATCTCTCCAAAAGAATGGAGAGATACCTGTCTTGTGCCTAACCAGGGTGTTCTGTAGTAGGGCAAATCCTGTCCAGGAAAATTGTGTTTTCTCTCTTTTACTCTTCACCCCCTTCCCTCTCTGTCTCTCTCTGTCTCTCTCTTTCTCTAACCTCTGCTTAGTGCTAACACACACATAACAGGATATTAAAGAGGAAACTGGTACAGGAAATCTACCACTGGCTCCATATGCAAACAGTGACATTGATATTACTGACTTAATTAACACCATCAGAAGTTAAGTCCATAACCCATTAAGAAACCAAACTGATCAATTATACTGGACCAGAGTTCTCTCTCTCTCTCTCTCTCTCTCTCTCTCTCTCTCTCTCTCTCTCTCTCTCTCTCTCTCTCTTTGGGGAAATGACACTCTCTGATTGTTTTATATTTTTTACATTTTGTCTCTCTCTCTCTCTGTCTCTGTTTCTGTCTCTCTCTCTCTCTCTCTCTCTCTCTCTGTCTCTCTCTCTGTCTGTCTGTCTCTCTCTCTCTGTCTCTGTCTCTCTCTCTCTCTCTCTCCCTCTCTCTCTCTCTCTCTCTCTCTCTCTCTCTCACTCTCTCTCTCTCTCTCTCTCTCTCTCTCTCTCTCTCTCTCTCTCTTTCACATACACACATTCCTTTTTTTGTCAAACACTCAGTCCAGTGTTCGTTGTATCCTACTCTCTCAAACTAACAGGATACGTGGCCAGTTCCCAGGGCCTGCTTACTTTGCAGAAAATGCCAGTGCGAGAGACAGTGTGTGTATTTGTGAATGTGTTCATATGCATTCTTCTTTGAGGGTGTATATGTGTGTGTTTGGAGAGCATGTTTTATGTGTGACTGGGCAAGTGTTATTATTCTTCCTTCTGATCAGAAGCGGCCCTCGAGGCTGCCGTTGTTTTCCTACAACCAGAGAGCGAGGTTACGGGAAAGGCCAGGCATTTTGGACTCTGAGTACTAGGTCCTTTCCATCTTTCCATCAAAAACAATCTAACGCCCTGCACTTAGTGTGCAGTGGACATGGATGGTCGATGAGCCACATGGTTGTTCTATTTCAGTCCACCTCTTATTTATGACCCCAGATGCCCTTTACAGAAGAGGGGGAATCTCCCAGTCAGTCTTGTTAGTTACTCGATGACTAAGCTAATCCACCTGCTGAATCTCTATTCGAGCCTGGGGACGAGGTTACTTGACGACCAATCAACTCACCGTGAACACTATTTATTATAGACCAAGGAATCATCAACTAGATTCAGCTGCGGGCAGATTCTATCTTGAGCTGACGGTCAGGGGGCCGGAACATAATTACAAATAATTTGTAGACTGCAAATTGACCGAGAGAAGCACAAACAGATATAACGTTGGACTGAAACATAATCATTTCAAACCTTGTTTACATTTGTATACCATCACATACATTGAGTATACAAAACATTATGAACACCTGCTCTTTCCATAACCAAGTGAATCCAGGTAAAAGGTATGATCGCTTATTGATGTCATTTGTTAAATCCACTTCAATCAGTGTAGATGAAGGGGAGGAGACAGGTTAAATAAGTATTTTTAAGCCTTGAGACAATTGAGACATGAATTGTATATGTGTGCCATTCAGAGGGTGAATTGGCAAGACAAAAGATTTAGGCACCTTTGAACAGAGTATGGTAGTAGGTGCCAGGCGCACTGGTTCGTGTCAAGAACTGCAACGCTGCTGGACTTTTCACGCTCAACAGTTTCCATATGTATCAAGAATGGTCCACCACCAAAAGCACATTCAGACAACTTGACACAACTGTGGGAAGCATTGGGGTCAACATGTGCCATCATCCCTGTGGAACGCTTTCGACACCTTGTAGAGTCATTCCCCGATGAATTGAGGCTGTTCTGAGGGCAAGGGGGTCCTAATGGGGGGAGGGGGTCCTAATGTTTAATATACGTTTAATATACTCAGTCTATTATCTCTAAATTATGTCTGGGAAAACTTTGGAATGGATTTCCTAAATTGGATTCACTTGGAGCTGGTGTTTTTACAGTCTTTTATGTCCAACAATGGGCCGCCAGTTGAGGAACCATGTTATAGACTGACAGGGAATTTGTCTTGTAAAATCATTCAAGCCGGAGTGCTTCACATTATCTGTAGATATTGTCAGTGATTTAAACAGACAGATTATATATATATATATATATAAAAGGTGAAAGTCCCAAAACACAGTCACTGGACTGTTGGCACCCGTCTTTCAACCTACAGTAAGGCTTAATTAAAAAATATATATATATATATACTGAACAAAAATATAAATGCAACATGCAACAATTTCAAAGATTTTGCTGAGTTACAGTTCATATAAGGAAATCACTCAATTGAAATAAATTCCTTAGACCCTAATCTATGGATTTCACATGACTGGGCAGGGGAGCAGCCATGGTTGGGCCTTGGAGGACATAGGCCCACCCAACTGGGAGCCAGGCCCACCCAATCAGAATGAGATTTTCCCCACAAAAGAGCTTTATTACAGACAGAAATACTCCTCCAGCATTTTGCTTTTATATTCTTGTTCAGTGTATATATATATATATAGCCTCCAATACTCTACTCAGCAAACTGGATGCAGTTTATCACAGTGCCATCCGTTTTGTTACTAAAGCACCTTATACGACCCACCACTGCGACCTGTATGCCCTAGTCGGCTGGCCCTCGCTACATGTTCGTCGTCAGACCCACTGGCTCCAGGTCATCTACAAGGCTATGCTAGGCAAAGTGCCGCATTATCTCAGTTCACTGGTCACGATGGCTACACCCACCCGTAGCACGCGCTCCAGCAGGTGTATCTCACTGATCATCCCTAAAGCCAAAACCTCATTTGGACGCCTTTCCTTCCAGTTCTCTGCTGCCTGCGACTGGAACGAATTGCAAAAATCTCTGAAGTTGGAGACTTTTATCTCCCTCAACAACTTTAAAAATCTGCTATCCGAGCAGCTAACCGATCGCTGCACCTGTACATAGTCCATCTGTAAACTACCCACCCAATTTACCTACCTCACCCCCATACTGCTTTTATTTATTTTACTTTTCTGCACTTTTGCACACCAGTATATCTCTTCTTGCACATGATCATCTGATGATTTATCACTCCAGTGTTAATCTGCTAAATTGTAATTATTCGATTTATTGCCTACCTCATGCCTTTTGCACACATTGTATATAGATTATCTTTTTTCTACCATGTTATTGACTTGTCTATTGTTTACTCCATGTGTAACTCTGTGTTGTTGTCTGTTCACACTGCTATGCTTTATCTTGGCCAGGTCGCAGTTGCAAATGAGAACTTGTTCTCAACTAGCCTACCTGGTTAAATAAAGGTGAAATAAAAAAATAAATACAAATATATATAAAAAAATGTAAGCCTTACTGTAGGTTGAAAGACGGGTGCCAACAGTCCAGTGACTGTGTTTTGGGACTTTCACACACCCACAACAGCATGCCTGGCCCTGGCAGAATACAGACATTACTCTGGCCTCCCACTTCGGCTGCTACCGACACCACTCTGCTTTGTCCACTGGTCAGGAGATAGAGCAGGAGGGGGAGGGAGAAAAAGAAAGTGATAGAGGGAGGTGAGAGAATGGAAAAGGAAATGGGGTAAGGGAGTTGAGAGAGTGAAAAGGGGGAGAAAATAAGAGAATGTATGGGAGTGGGTGAGTCTGGTGGGGGAGAGAGATTAAATGATAGAGAGATGGGAGGGAGAGCTAGACAAAGGCCAGGGCTCATCTGAGCTAACTTGATTTCTACTCCCAGTGCTAGTCGATAATCTAATAAAGCAGTATGAGACAAACCACTGGATTCAGTACTGCTCTCTCTGACCCGCTCTCTGTGCGGTGCGATGCAGTGAGCTCCAAATCACACAGAAAATACCAGACCCAGTGATGGCAGATATATAAAAGTGAATCAAATGGACGTTAAAAACAATGAGTGGCAGCTGAACTCTTCTCCCATGACTCGGGGCCCTGTACAGCCAGTTCAGGTTGGGGTAGAGACCAGGCCGGCCACGTCTGCCTTTTTAACTTTTACAATTTAGGTTTCAATTTCAATTGAACCCTGGGAAAGCAGATCACCACCCTAGGGATACAAATATGACCACACACACACCTGCAGCTTAAGGACCAGAGTTGGGGTCGATTAATGGTTGGACCACAGAGTGTTTTGGTGTCTGGGGAGTGGCTGAGGACTGAGGTCATTACATGGGTAATGTCTGAGACTGAGACAAAGCCTCCATGTGTGTCTGTTTGCTGGGTATGACGAAAATGACACAAAACCATGGTCAAATGTTACTATGAGGCTCTCTCCCTGGGATAACTAATCATTCTGAACTTGACATGACTCTGTAAAAGTGTTTTTTATAGCTCAAATTGTAGTCACAGTATGAAGACACACACCCTGCTGATTTTCTGGCACTGGATTAGGCAGAGCTCTTGGCTTCTCCAGCCCCTATGGCCAGAGCCCAGCCCATAACATAGCAGGTGATTACTGTATGGAAATCCCCAGTCAGTCTAGCATCACTCCTAACGAACGTCTGCCATCGTCATCATCCGTCCCATCAGTGAATCTGCTTTTCCACCATTTTATCTTGTGTCGATAGAGAATGAGAGAAGGAGCACTGTGTGTGTGTGTGCGTGTGTATAAGTCAATGGTGTATATATAGTCATGTGATAAAGTAAGTACGCCCCCTGGAAAGTTGTCTTTTTTTGTAAATATTTGGACAGATGGATATGTAGTCTTCAACACTATTGACAGATAAAGATAACCTAATTTAACCAATGAAACATTATACTTTGCAATCATTTATTCATCAAAAATCAACAGAAATGCAATTCCATAGTGGAATAAATAAGTACACCCCCTAGCTTCAATAGCTGGTGTTGCCCCCTTTGACTGAAATAACTTAATGTAGCCGTTTCTTGTAACTGTCTATCAGTCTCTTATATCGACTGAGAAATCTTTTCCCATTCTTCTTTACAGTACTGCATCAAGGGTGTCATGTTCGAGGGATTTCTTGCATGCAAGGCCCACTTCAAGTTCCCCCACAGCATTTAGACAGGATTGAGATCTTGGCTTTGACTCAGCCATTCCATAACCCTCCATTTCTTCTTTTTGAGCCATTCGGTTGTAGCTTTGCTTTTGTGTGTTTTGGATCATTGTCCTGTTGCAAGGATTCATGTTCGGTTCAGCTTTTTTCAGATGGCCTCACATTCTCAAGAATTCTCTGGTACAATATGGAATTCATGGTTGACTAAATGATGCAAGTTGGCCAGGCCATTACACAGCCATAAACCATAATGCCACCGCCTCCATGCTTTAGGGTTGGTATGAGGTTCTTCTGTTCAAAGGCAGTGTTTTGTTTTTGCCAAAGATGGCGTCTGGCATTGCGGGCAAACAACTCCACCTTTGACTCATCTGTCCAGAGCACAATGTTACAGTAGTTTTGGTCTTTACCCAGGTGTTGTCTGGCAAACGTCAGTCTTAACATTCTTTTTTGAGAGCAGAGGCTTCTTCCTGACCTCACATGTTGGCCAAGTTTGTGCAGTCTCTTTCTGACAGTTGACTCATGCACTTCGACACTGATTATGGCAAGAGGTCTGTAGATCCCTTAATGTTATCCTGGGGTTCTTAGAGATTTCTATGAGCATCTTTTGTCAGAATTTGGTGGGACGATCTGTCCAAGGTAGATTGCCAGTGGTCTGGAGTTTTCTCCATTTGTAGATGATCCGTCGGACAGTGGAATGACGTACTTTGATTGCTTGGAAATGGATTAGTAACCCTTCCCAGACTCACTGGCATCAATAATGTTTCTTCAAGGGCCTTGGAGGTGTTTCCATCTTGGCATGATGTTACCACACAGCCATACGGTTAAGACCAAACCAGACCAAGTTTCTAATCTTTATGGAAGGCTGGGCACAAGGTACTCTAATGACTTCCTAATCATTTTCACCTGTTTTGGTGCACCTGATTCTAATTCTAGCCATTTTAGGTGACGGTAAAGCTAGGGGTGTACACATTTTCTCTGCTTAAGAAAATTGCATTTTGTTTATTTAATTGCATAACATTTTCAAAGCACATTTTTGTGTGTGTTATTTGTTAAATTGGGTTAGCTTTATTATTAAATGTGTTTGGAATTTAGCTCAAATATCCATGTGTCCGAATATGTTTTATAAAATACCACTTTCCAAAGGGTGTACTTTCTTTTTCACATGACTGTATATACTGTTAACAGTGTAGTTTTGTGTGTGCTTGTTTTGGAGGAAAGACTTGGTTCACTCGACCTTCCTCTATGGGGCTTCTAAGTCCTCCTGCATGTTGCATATCTGGTGTCCCCTGAGCTTTGAGGCCACTGTGAATGGAAACAAAGACTGAAAGCCCATCTCAAGTCTCACTTAGTCTACATTCCCAACTCCAGCCTGTCTCACATTGAGTCAGTCTGTGTGCTAGTCTGTTTCTGCTATTTCCAACCTCCACCTTATGGAGAAGGACTGGCACCCAAGCTAACTGTATTGCACCACCTCAGTATTAGTGTGGTCAGAAAGACATAGATGCTCTTTCGTACTGCTGTTGTTCAGCTGTCTGTTGCTGTTGACATAAGCGTTCTCAAACAGAACAGACAGCATGGGTTGACTTTCAGATAAGGAAGCCAGCCGTATGATGCTTATATTGGTATTATCAAGCTGTTCATACCCTACGCAGTAGGCCTTATGGTAAGTGTCAATAGGTTTCATAACAGACTTGTCTAGGCAAGGTTTGATACTGGAGAACAATACGGGAATGTCGGTTGTCTATTAATGTATTGTAAAGAAATACTGTAGTCTCTATGTCCCTAAATGAAATAAGTCATAATTTCACAACAAGCTGAAATAAATTACAAACTGCAGTAGGGCTGGAGGTCCTAAAATGACCAAAATATAAATGGCGGCCTCTTCTTACCTCGTTTCCTATCCAGGAAAAACATCACCATCTAGTGGATATTGACTATAAGGGCACAAAACATTGGACTGAAGTAGTCTGGGCAAATCTGGCTTTAATAGATGAATGAAAATCACAGGAATATTGAACATAAGAAAAAAGGTTGAGGTAAAACAAAAGTCAGATGCTGTTATATTAAGTGTTTATTAGACAAAAACGTGACTTTTGTGCATGTACAATGTGTATAACAAAACAAACATACATAACAAATACAAGTAATAAAAAGTAACTTCAAATACAATAATATAATTGAAATAAAATATGTCCAAACGCATCACTTCAAAGCTCGCAAGAGAGAAAACTCTTGGATATAAATGTTTATTCTGCAAGGTGAGACATTCATTGGTCATAAATATCGGTTTAGAAAACATCTGACCATGCAGAAGCTGAAAACCAATGGGGGATCCACAATGCTTTGCTTCTGTGGCTCCCGAAGCCAGTCCTGAAGGACCCCTATGTATGCAGGCTTTCATCTCCATCGCCCATTGGTCATCATTTGTATTTAATCTAGTATGGTTTGAGATGAACCTGTACACAGAGGGGTCCTTCAGATCCAGCTCTGATACATGCTGTCCTAACTATGTCTCCCAGGTGATGTCATCTTTCTTTAGGCTTGTGCAGAGTCTCTGGGTCTCTCTGAGCAGCTGGAGGTTCTCCTCCTGACTCACCCCAGCTCTCTTACCCCCCCGTGAGGTGGTCTTAACTGGAGAGGGGGGCAAGGGTCTCACCCCACTCCCCCCCTTAGCCCTGCCATCCTCACTTGTCGCCCGCTGACGAGGTTTCTGGGGGTTCTGTGTAAGTTTGTCCACCTGAGTGGGGAGAGGAAACACAGGGAGAGGTCATACAGTATTATTAGACATGTCAACAAAAAAAATTCTCCCCAGTAATCCTCCTCCCTACCCCTCCTGCAGATGCAGAACATCCCCTCATTCCTCCCAACTCCCTCTCTACAGTATTATGTACGTACAGTCTGCTGGTGTTTGCGGAGCTTGGTGATCTGAGATCCCTTCTCCTCCATCCTCTTGACCAGCAGCTCTAGCTCCCTCTCCAGATCCTCCCTGGTATCCCGATGCCGCGTCTCATCCATTTGACAAACCAGCTCTTGGTGCTCACTGAATTACACAGACAGAAATATTAAAACACACTCAGTATTGTGTGTGTTTAATAATTAATGTTAACACACTATCAGGCCCCTCAAAATCCATCAGAAACCTGCATACACATTGTCCACAAACACACACACTCTTAGCTAATGGTAGTACTCACAAGCTCATCTGTCCCAGTTCGTCCTGCAGTGCCAGCAGTAGCTCAGACAGAGAGCCCAGAGCAGGACCTGCCGGTCCAGGGGGAGAGGTGGGGGTGGATGGGGCCCTATGGAGGGCTCTCCTGGCGCCAGCGGAGCCAGACCTGCGCAGAGAACGCACCCGCTCACACAGGTGGGGCTGGTGGTGCTTCATCATGTGGAGGACACTCTGCATGTTAGCGTGCACCGAGTGGCTGGGGCTTGTCGACTAAGAGAGAGAAAGACAGGGAGAGATGTGGCGCTCAGTCACAGAGGAATTCTCTCAACAAACCCAATAAATACTTGCAAAGTAAAATGCAGACGTACTGTTCCAGCTACGAAGGGCAGTTTATTTTTGGGGAAACATGGTGGTGCTGGGGCCTCTTGCCGCACCAAACTCGTTTTCTGGAGAGGAAATGTTCAGACATTGTTATGTAGCACAAAATAAAGTTAATTGTAGTGCACGTCATTAAGTTCTGGTTATTGAATGTAGTACCTTGGAGGCATTCTTGGACTTCTTCTTTGGTTTAACCTCATCCGAGACTGCAGGACACAGGCGGAGGTTGGTCTCCAGCTCCCTCTGCAGCTGTTAAAGGATGTTTGGGCTTGATAAAGTAGAACCTTGTGTGTCCGATCATCGGTCATGATGAAAAAAGTAACGTTCCCTATACTTTCAATGTATTTTTCCGCAAAAGGCGGATAAACGCTATCGCAAAATAAAATAAAGTTAAAACTGTTTACCCTCCACTACACCACTGCTTGTGTAGGTGTTATTACACTAACCTCATCTGCTTTCTCCTGCACAAGTTTCCGCTCGTGTTCCTCTTCCAGGAGTTTCTGTTCCAGCAGCTCAATTTTCCTCTGAGGACAACAGAGAAAAGTTGAGAGATTAACTTTTGATTTACCACCACAGACTATGGTTAGTTACACCTCATTCAACCAAAGCACCATTGGTTACCTCAGCCACAGACTGTGTCTTGGACAGTTTCAGACAGTCCCTCTCTAGTTTCTCCAGCTTCTCTAGCGGAGTGTGGGCATCAGAGCAGTTCTGGAGCCTCTGCTTCTGAAGGGACAACTCCAATGGATAAACAGACACGTGTTAATCTAGTCTGATGCAGCAAAAATAACATGCAACATGCCTGCCTAGTTAATGAGGAATTGGTGAACAGAGGCCAGCTGATTCACATTCAGCTATATCTATGGACAGTTGTGCTCTGGGTGTTCGTAAATTCAGAGCGTTGTCAGATTGTCCATTCATAAATTCAGAGTGTTCTGCTCTCGGAGTGTTCAGAGCCACTGGACGCTCTGGCCGAGGAGTAGGGTTGATCCAAGCAACAGCAGTCAAGCACCCAAGCTATCTGGCTTAAGTTGGTTAGTTTGCTAGCTATTTCTAGACAACACAGTCTGCCCATTGTACTCACCCTAGCTAACAGAGCTGGTTAGGCTGTTTTCATGTTATCTAGAGTGTTGGTGTCTAACTGTGCTCCTGACAACAATTTAATTTAAAAAAATTGCCGACATTGACTGACACCAGCCATACTCAACAAGTGTTGCGCGTTTGTAAAATTCATAAGTTATTCTGCACTCTGGCACACTCATATGAAAGTGCTCCGAAATCAGAGTAGTTAGCCAGAGTGAGTTTATGAACACACCCTTAGTGGCATGTACCTGTTTCTCAGTCAGAGTGTTCTTGTCCTTCTCTGCATTCTCCACCATCTTCCTCATGTAGTCCAGCTGCTTCTCAAGGAGCTGACAGCGAGCTTCCGCAGACTGAAGCGGAGTGACCCGCTCTAAACACAGACAAAAAACAGGAGTGAGAGATTAGTCATGGTTCCTTATCACCATAAGCATCCTTCTGAGTACACAGCAACAAGAGGCACAGATATGGCAAATAGAAATCAAACCAGATGGACATCAGCAATAGATGGGAGAGGTTGAGGAAGGACAGGTGTAAAAACAAACAAAAGATAACTATTGTAAAATAGACTGTCCATAAAATGTATATAGTATGTATAAGCTGGAAGTAGAGGCCTAAGCGTTGTTGTTCACTAGTTTACTCCAATTAGTGGAGGGGTGGTAGGGTTACAAAGTAATAAAGGAAAATATATGGGGGATTGGAAGTGATGCAAACAATTACATTGATGGAAGCTACAATCTATCTGCAATATTAAAGCTTATCTACCCCCTTAAAAAAAACAAAAAAAACAAGAGGCACAGAGAGTGAGTTGCTGATATACAGTATATAGTCTCAAAGTCAAGTACCTTTCTTCCTGGAGCCATCTGTTTCGGTGTTGCATGGAGTGATGGAGCACTCATATCCATGGGCTGCCTGGGAGAACTGTTTGACGTTCTTCTCAGCCTGCTTCCTTTCCAGCTCCAGACGACGGATCTTCTCCTGGAGGGTCTTGAGAGCAGCAATGACTGCTACCGGGGAGAAAAACACCTACCTTTAGTAACCAAGCTACAACCATATGCATAATAGTTAAACCAAGGACATAGAACAGCAGACAGTCCCAGAAGTAAAGGCATTTCATTGTCTACATCGTGCCTACCTTTGCTGCCAGCATCGGGCGTAGTCCGATACACCTGCGGAGTAATGTTCTGCAAGTTCATGGCCGTCTTGGTAAGGGGGGCAGGGGCTTCCCAGACATATGAAGGTGGTGACAGCCTATCTGGAGGCTGGTAGTAGCTCCCTATGTAACTATTTTTGGAAGGAGAGTCCAGCAACTAGATAGAAAAGCAGCATGGTTGAATGACTTAGCAAAGACACCAGCATGAAGACCACCTAAAATAGTGCTAAACGTGCCCAATCTTAGCAAGGTAGCAACGCAGCTGTTTTCAAAAAGGCAAACAAACTCTCCTGGAAACACATCGAACGTTCCATTGTTCATTTTAGCAAGCTAGTTTTAGTAGCTAGCGTGACAATCATGACAAAGTCCCAAACAAAGATAATCGGTTGCAAACAGAAGCACTTGCATCGCTAGCTAGCTAACGTTAGTTACGAGGAAGGATAGCTTGCCAGCTAGCTATGGGTTGACTAACTAACGTTAGCTAACTCAAAACATGTCTGGAGTTATTTTGCTAACTTAGCTATGCAATTGTCTCACCTGATCTTGATAAGCCTCCATATGTAATGTAAATACAAATATATGACATGTATTATTTATCTGCTTCCGATTTGTTGACTTTGGATGGCTAAACCTCCAAACGATGACAGCAGGCAGTTCTTACAATTAACATTTCCCTCCTACACTCTTCCTTTTACCGCTCACTGGTTCAGCCTGCGCAGTGGGTTCTCTGCGCACAGTTTATTTTAGGCACTATCCACTCAAAAGATTGTCTGCTACAACAGATGTATGGATAAAATAATACTGTAATGCAGACCCAAAATAATATATTAATCAAATGCGCTTGGAACCGGAGCATAACTGAAATGTATGAATGTATCAGTCTAACAATAATTAAAAGCCCCTCTGCCATGTGTTACAAAGTCTGAACCAATGATTCAATTGATTGAAGTGGCTCTTCAACCAATTTATGCAAAATATTTGGCCATGGAGAATATTATGAGGGAAATTATATTTTCATTCCATCAGAAAGCTGTCAAAGCTGGGAGGCAGGCAGCCTGTTTGCAGGTGATGATGATGATGACGATGATGAGATGCAGATGAATGCGCAGATTTCTTCACATGCACACGTATGGGTTTTGAGAGCTGTGTGATACGTTTATAAAGGAACGGAATAGCATATGCCTGTCTGGCACTAGCCACCTGGTGACAGTCTTGAATGGGACAGCAGTTTGCCCACGTCCCACTGTGGTAATCTCCCCATCACAGACACCCTGGCTGGATGTTTAGTCCAAATGATGGAAAAACCTCAAACGATGATGGCATTCTCTCCTTACTCTTGTGAATGGCACTATATTTTCATATATAAAAATACACATTTCTATATTCAAAGAGTTGTAATGGTGGCACTGTTGCAAATAGTATTTAAATGTCTTTGTGTCACCTGAGGTTTAGAATAGCTTGTCTGTGTAAAAGCAAAGTGGGGGATGTGTTCACTTCTAAAATGCTGTTATTTTACATTTATGATAAACAAGGGGAAGGGGGGGGGGCTCTGCGCAACAACAATCCCTATGTTTTCTGGGAAGTGTATTTTTTAATACCTGTTCATTCCCGTTTTTTATGTGGGTCCGCTTGCTAAAATAATCAAACTCCCATGTTTCCCCTGTCGTGGTTATGGGCACGCCTTACACCATACCTATTGGTGAAGATCTGCATAGATCCTCCTTCATTGTATTATGCAGTAGACCATTGGACATGAGTCTTTCCAATCAACTGTCAACTCAAGTTGCTGCTCTGTATAATGAAATCTGCCTCGGCGTTTCAGTGCAGACTCAAGACGTCCTACGGCTGCTGTGCAAAAATAATGTGAATAAAGTAAGTATTTGTGAATGACACCCTTCGTTTGTAAGATGTACTGAAAAATGAGGGTATATAACTGCCGTTATGCTATAGATATTTGTACAATATTCCTGTTTTGTAACCAGCTAGCTACTGTTAAAAGGCTTAAGACAGAGAGAGCGAGAAAAGATTGAATGGCATTTTGGTTAGCTAACCAAACCTGCCTTGTAAACCAGATACCACACATTTATAACTAGCTAATGAGACTACTAAAACAAAGTGCATTGGCTGTGGATACTGTCAGATCAGTGCCAAACATTTTGGAAGTACATAGGAAACATGTTTTTATTTTAGCATGTTGAACAACATTACTAGCTGCCAACGAACTGCAAAACGGCTAACTAGCGTTGTAGCTACAGCTAGCTTGTTGTTCTCAGCAGCAGTACTGTACAACTAGGCTTTCTCTGTTGGTAGTAACTTTCTGGTCAACAAACGACTGGCTTTCTCAGTGTTCTCCGTACAGGTTGGAAGGGACGAAAAGTTGTCTTCATTGTCCATTGATACGCCCGCATGTTTTTTTGTTGTTGTCCGTTCCCTTTCACTGGACACACACACACACACACACACACACACACACACACACACACACAGACAGACAGACAGACAGACAGACAGACAGACAGACAGACAGACAGACAGACAGACAGACAGACAGACAGACAGACAGACAGACAGACAGACAGACAGACAGACAGACAGACAGACAGACAGACAGACAGACAGACAGACAGACAGACAGACAGACAGACAGACAGACAGACAGACAGACAGACAGACGGACGCATCTTGGCAATGCATACAATGTCCTTTTTATCCAGTCAAAGTATTTTGTTTCTCATTTGTATTATCAATGCCAACTCTCTAGCTGCATTATTGAAGATTTGACTGACATTGTTTTAGAATTTTCATAAATATTTGTAGTTGTACGGTCTATTGAATGAATGCATTTTGGGGATGCTAACGTAGTGTATACATAAAATATTTTAGCATCTGAGTATTTGACAGCAAACGGTTGGCATTTCATGTACTTCATATTATAGCCTGCCACGAGAAATCAAGAGAATCAGAATAAGATGGACATCCAGGATCAGGATGCCACAGCCAGATGGGAGGCTCTGGGCAGCCGTGACGCGAGATCCAGAGGCACAGCAATGGAGCACATCAGCCAGGAGGTGATGCGGAGAGTGGAGAGTATAGGGCCGATACCAGCCACCGTCCCCTCGCCTCTAGCTACTGCAGGGCACCCCACCAGCGACCTGAACGACATCCTGGCCCGTCTACTCATGCTGTCCAAGCGGTGCCCTTTCGATGACGTCAGAGAGCGATGTGTTTGGCTGCTGCAGAATGTTGAGGTAGGAGAACACGCAGCGCGAGGTCGACAGATGTGGTGCTGTCTGATATTATACGGCAGTGGCTGTACCACTACCACAGAGTTTCTAATCCCAGAGGTGCAATATTGCGAGCAGGGCTGGTCCTTGCTGCTCTGCCGCCCTAGGCAGGACCTCAAAAAATGCAGAACTAGAATATCCCTAGTAAGCTAAAAGACATATTTTCCAGTAGTTGAAGTTAGGTTCAATTTAGGTTCTGAATGAAATTTGAAAATACATAATTTATAGATGTTTGGGCTGGTCCAGACCGGACAAAATCGGAACCAAATTTAGATGTCTGTGATTGGTTCAGATTTGGTCCGGACAAAAAAATCGATGTCTGTGGATGTGGAAATCAAGGCCGGTCCGGACTGCACCATAAAAAGACTTCCAAAAGGTGTTGGCTTCCGTCCGTGCTTACTGAGGTGCCTACATTGTTGCCTGAAATAATATAATTTTATGAATGCACATCTGTGTGATAAGCCTACCGTTTGTAAAACACAAAAAGAAGTCCGGACAGGACCAAAAAGACTTTGGCCATGTAGGCTCCCAATGTACTTTTATGAATGCCCGTCCATGTGGTAGGCCCACCATTTGTAAAACATGCATTGCATTGGCTTTATTAATACTGATTTCTGTGACTAATCTATTTAAGCTCTGAATATCAACTACCCAACTTTGTCAGCAGGTATCGTGAGCCTATCTGTAATGTGTTTACACAGTGGGAAATGCAGAAGTATTAAAAAAAAATTCTGCTATGATCAGCTTGTGAGAAATTGACAGATACAAACTTGAAACCACTAATAATGACAATGGGGAGAAACTCCTGGACAACAGTTGTGATTGCCCATTTTACTTTGACTTGTCCTGTTTTTAGATATGTTGTTTTTAACATGACAGCATATTTATTATTTGATTGGGTGCCATTTAGGTTTGGCTTTTTGATCGGTGAAACCTGCATGACGTAAAAAGTGTCCGTCTCATTACATTGTCATACATTTGATATCCAGCCTGTTGGCTACAGAAAAGGCCACAAACTCATTCTACCATATCCTGTATCTGCTACATGATTTATATTAGATTGTATTTTTGACTGAATGTTGGTGGAGTGCCGCAGCGATGCGGAGAGCTACACGGAGAGGCGTGCTGTGAATGGACAAGCAAAATATTTGGTGCCTTTGACAAAGTCGGCACTGCTTATCACAGGGCGACATCAGTGCTCACCTAAAAAGACCATATGCAAGTGGGTGAGAGAAAATGTTTGTTGTTGGAGGTGCGTCTTAGTCAGTTTAGCTCAGAAAATGCTTCCTAATGAGCGGGCCGGCCGTGATCGCGAGACTTCCTGGAATGCTTGCGAAACAGACCAAGCAGGCCGGGGTTTGGAGTATGAGAAGTCAATGAGAGTAGTGAAAAATTCTAACTTTCGATTTTAATTTTGTCCAAATCTAAAGGCACAACCTAGATTGGAGCCATTGTCTTAAATAGTTGAACATGTTGTTACTCCAACCTCCTGAAAGTTACTGACACGTTTTCATTTTAGTCAAACAACTTTATATTGAAGGAGTGCTGTTGATTTGACTGCCTGCACATGCGCAGTTTGTCGCGAGACTACCGTCAAATATGTTTATAACTAACCCAAGATAGACCACAGCCTGCCTCATGCCATCATGTAGCTAGGCCATTACAAGTGTTCTCTTTTTGTTATTGTTGTCTGGTTATTAACCCCTGTGCGTGAATACCTCAGAACCCAATGGCTCACTATTGACAGGTATGAGGATGGGCTACAGTGTCAATGGATGAAGATTACTGTACGCTATTATAATGCAGAAGGGTCTTCTGACTGTAACCGGATTAGAAACTGTATTATTGACTACTGAACACGGTACAAAATGATGTAACCGCAAGGCACCAAGGGAAAGTAATGATAAGCTAACCTCTGATCTTGACCCTGTCTGTCTCCTGTACCTTTTTTGTTTAAAAATGTCACAAAGCTACAAACAGAACTGGGTCAGGGCATAGGGGAACTTTGCCTTGTTAATCATCCTAAGGGTGTCTGACTACATAAATATTGTAATGTGTTGCATGCATGGGGAAATGGGCTGAACACTGCACTTTATAGAATAGGCCAGCCTGTATCCTCTCCAGCTAAAACATGATATGTCTATAACAAACAAACAATTAGAACAGCTCATGAGGATATGGCTCAGGGTGTTATTCATAGAAAAAACCTTGCTAGGTTCCGGGTATAATTCATGTTTGTGTATATCTGGATGAGAGTGAGTAAAAGCACGAGGGACACAGCATAGAGAAAGCAGCTTTGCGGTTTAACAGTGCCGCCGTCGGTACGCACCACCGTCTGGTATTTCCAAATTATGTTAAGCTGCAATTGTTGAGGTCTTGCCAAAGGTTGCGTTTGAGTCCTGCACGTCTGTGGCTCCCTTAGCCTCCCTGTGTTCTGGTCGTCCGTCACCACACATATCCCCTGTTTTAAGATGGGGGGGGGGCTTTTCTAATTCTGCTGACTATAAGAGAGAGTCTTGGAGAGCACAGGGCAGGCAGGTAGGTCAGTCTAATCACACAGGCAGTCCCCTTCCAACAATAGTCTCAAATGTGAGGATTTCCTGCTTGGTCAGAAGAATGCTTCTATAATACCCCTGTACTTAATCCAGGGATTATATCAGTGATGGATAGCTACATGCTCTCACAGTAAGGTACTGTAGGTAGACTGTTCTGAAGGGTCTTTTTAAAATGATGTAGCTTCCTTTCAAGAATGAAGTAGAATAATGTATTGATGCCTGAGAGGTAAATGTAGGCTGTGTTTTTATATAGAAATAGTCTAATTTACAGTGCATTTGGAAAGTTTTAAGACCCCTTGACTTTATCCACATTTTGTTATGTTACAGCTTTCTAAAATGGATTAAATAATTATTTGTCCTAATCAATCTACACACTATCCCATAATAACAGCAATGTTTTTTTATTTATGCAAATGTATTAAAAATAAACATAAATATCTTATGTACATAGTATTCAGTCCCTTTGCTATGAGACTTGAAATTGAGCTCCGGTGCATCCGGTTTCCATTGATCATCCTTGAGATGTTTCTACAACTTGATTGGAGTCCACCTGTGGTAAATTCAATTGATTGGACATGATTTGCAAAGGCACACACCTGTCTATAAGGTATCACAGTTGATCATGCATGTCAGATTGAAAAACAAGCCATGAGTTCGAAGGAATTGTCCGTAGAGCTCTGAGACAGGATTATGTTGAGGCACAGATCTGGGGAAGTGTACCAAAACATTTCTGCAGCATTGAAGGTCTCTAAAAACACAATGGCCTCGATCATTCTTAAATGTAAGAAGTTTGGAACCACCAAGACTTCCTAGAGCTGGACGCCTGGCCAAACTGAGGAATCGCGGGGAGAAGAGCCTTGGTCAGGGACGTGACCCTGAACTCGATGGTCACTCTGACAGCTCCAGAGTTCCTCTGTGGAGATGGGAGAATCTTACAGAAGGACAACCATCTCTGCAGCATTCCACCAATCAGGCATTTATGGTAGAGTGGCCAGACGGAAGCCACTCCTCAGTAAAAAGGCACATGACGGCCCATTTGGAGTTTCCCAAAAGGAGCCTAAAGTCTCTCAGAGCATGATAAACAAGATTTTCTGGTCTGATGAAACCAAAATTGAACCCTTTGGCCTGAATGCCAAGCGTCACGTCTGGAGGAAACGTGGTACCATCCCTACGGTGAAGCATGGTGGTGGCAGCATCATGCTGTAGGGATGTTTTTCAGTGGCAGGGACTGGGAGACTAGTCAGGATCAAGGGATAGATGAACGGAGCACAGTACAGAGAGATCCTTGATGAAAACCTGCTCCAGACTGTTCATGACCTCTGTTACGTTCCCCAGTTTCTGTGTTCTGTTTTGTATTTTAGTGTGTGTGTTTTAGGAGATGGCTTCCTGAAGTACTCCCCAACCAGCTGATTGGTCGACCCCAGACTAATTGGTGATTGGAGCTGACCCCGCCCCCTCGTCAAGAAGCAGCTGACACTAATCACCATTGCCACCTGAAGATAAAAGCCAGTGTTCTGGCCCAGGAGTTAGAGAGAGAGAGAGAGAGAGAGAGAGAGAGAGAGAGAGAG